>NC_057803.1:678075265-678375265 GCF_018294505.1 Triticum aestivum
TAAACTAGTAATGGCGCACTGTGCCACGGTGCGCCATTAGTAGTTTTGCAAAAAAAAGAAAAAGAAAATACAGCACTGGCGCACTCCGTGGCTGGTGCGCCATTACTAGTTAGAACTAGTAATGGCGCACTTTGCCCGGATGCGGCATTAGTATGTTTGGAAAATGGAAAAAAAATTGTTACTAGTGGCGCACCTTGTGTCTGGTGCGCCATTAGTGTCTTCCACACTAATGGCGCATCACCAAATGGTGCACCATTAGTATATAGTAGTGGCGCACCACTTCTCTGGTGCGCCATTAGTGTCAATTTCATCTATAGCCCTTTTCCTAGTAGTGTGATCCCGACTATGGGTTTATGAATGTTAAAATTAACAATCAAAGCCCTTTCCATGATTTAAGTTCATCAACTAGGAGGGAGATAAAGGAAAGGATATATTTTCTAAGAAGAGTTTTTGAGGATTTGATGAGAAAAGCATTGCATACAAAAGAGGAGAATACTTAGATCTATTCGTGTTTTATGCCTAGCTAAGGGCGTTAAACGATAGCGCTTGTTGGGAGGAAACCCAATTTCATTTTCTAATCTTTGCTTTTTGTTCCTGTTTAGTAACAAATAATTCATATAGCCTCTAGTTAGATGTGGTTTTGTCTTTAATTAGTGTTTGTACCTGATGACCCACAAGTATAGGGGATCTATCGTAGTCCTTTCGATAAGTAAGAGTGTCGAACCCAACGAGGAGCAGAAGGAAATGACAAGTGGTTTTCAGTAAGGTATTCTCTGCAAGCACTGAAATTGTAGGTAACAGATAGTTTTGTGATAAGATAATTCGTAACGGGTAACAAGTAATGAAAGTAAATAAAGTGTAGCAAGGTGGCCCAATCCTTTTTGTAGCAAAGGACAAGCCTGGACAATTTCTTATAATGAGAAAAGCGCTCCCGAGGACACATGGGAATTATCGTCAAGCTAGTTTTCATCAAGCTCATATGATTCACGTTCGGTACTTTGATAATTTGATATGTGGGTGGACCGGTGCTTGGGTACTGCCCTTTCTTGGACAAGCATCCCACTTATGATTAACCCTTATTGCAAGCATCCGCAACTACAAAATAAGTATTAAGGTAAACCTAATCATAGAATTAAACTAGTGGATCCAAATCAGCCCCTTACGAAGCAACACATAAACTAGGGTTTAAGCTTCTGTCACTCTAGCAACCCATCATCTACTTATTAGTTCCCAATGCCTTCCTCTAGGCCCAAATAATGGTGAAGTGTCATGTAGTCGACGTTCACATAACACCACTAGAGGAGAGACAACATACATCTCATCAAAATATCGAGCGAATACCAAATTCACATGACTACTAATAGCAAGACTTCACCCATGTCCTCAGGAACAAACATAACTAGTCACAAAGCATATTCATGTTCATGATCAGAGGGGTATTAATATGCATTAAGGATCTGAACATATGATCTTCCACCAAGTAAACCAATTAGCATCAACTACAAGGAGTAATCAACACTACTAGCAACCCACAAGTACCAATTTGTGGTTTTGATACAAGATTGGATACAAGAGATGAACTAGGGTTTTGGGAGGAGATGGTGCTGGTGAAGATGCTGATGGAGATTGACCCCCTCCCGATGAGAGGATCGTTGATGATGACGATGGTGACGATTTCCCCCTCCCGGAGGGAAGTTTCCCCAGCAGAACAGCTCCGCTGGAGCCCTAGATTGGTTCCGCCTCGTGGCGGCGGAGTTTCGTCCCGTAAGCTTGCTTATGGTTTTTTCCAGGGTAAAAGCCTTCATATAGCAGAAGATGGGTACCGGAGGGCCACCAGGGGGCCCAGGAGACAGGGGCGCACCCAGTAGGGGGGGGCACCCCCACCCTCCTGGCCAGGGTGTGGGTGAGGGAGTCCTGGATTAGGGGGTATCCGGACATCCGGGACTATGTACAACTTCCAGACTATTGAAGCGTGAAGATACAAGACTCAAGTTTGGCCCGTGTCTGGATGGGACTCTCCTTTGCGTGGAAGACAAGCTTGGCGATCCGGATATTGTGTTTCCTTTCTTGTAACTGACTCCATGTAAATCCTAGCCCTCTCTGGTGTCTATATAAACCAGAGAGGTTGGTCCTTAGAAGGCCGATCACAACTACAATCATACCATCATAGGCTAGCTCTTAAGGTTTATCCTCTATGATCTCGTGGTAGATCTACTCTTGTACTACCCATATCATCAATATTAATCAAGTAGGAAGTAGGGTTTTACCTCCATCGAGATGGTCCGAACCTGGGTAAACATCTGTGTCCCTTGCTTCCTGTTACCATCAGCCTTGACACACAGATCGGGACCCCCTACCCGAGATCCGCCGGTTTTGACACCGACATTGGTGCTTTCATTGAGAGTTCCTCTGTGTCATCGTCATAGGGCTTGATGGCGCCTCCAATCATCAACAACATGGTCCAGGGCGAGACTTTTTTCCTCGAACAGATCTTCGTGTTTGGCGGCCTCGTACCGCGGGCCAATTCGCTTGGCCATCTGGAGAAGATCGACAGCTATGCCCCCGGCCACCAGGTCGGGTTTGGAAACTTGAACTACACTGCGGATATTCGCGGAGACTTGATCTTTGATAGATTCGGGCCTACGCCAGGAGCACCAAACAGTCACGATGAGGACGGTTTAGACCTGCTGTCAGACGGTGCTCGGGATATCACCCCGGTAGAAGCCTCGGATCTAAATCTGGGGCAGGTTGCGTTGCCTAAGGACGGAGGGCTGGACCCCGCCCCACAGGCCGTACCCTCATCAGCGATGGAGCCGAACACATGCCTCACTTTTGAGGAAGCCTATGACTTCGGACCCCCGGACTCCCATCAGGTCGTTGGTTCCGGTCCGCAGACCCTTGAGCCAGCCGAGCTAGGCTGGGCTCCGGTAATGGAGTTCACCGCTGCGGACATCTTTTAGCACTCGCCCTTTGGCGACATGCTGAACTCGTTAAGGTCTCTCTCTTTGTCAGGAGACTCTCGGCCAAACTATGTCCGGCTCGAGTGGGAAGCAGGCGATGACGGAATTTGTTGCCCACCCACCACCCACTTCATTTCCACGATCGATGACCTAACCGACGTGCTTAACTTTGACTCCGAAGACATTGACGGTATGGACGACAATGCAGGAGAATTACAGGAGCCACCGCTCATAGGGCGGTGGACGGCCACCTCCTCACGTGATATATATATGGTGGACACTTCGAAGGAAACCAATGGCGACGAGGCAATGGAGGATAACCCCTCAGGAGGAAAAGAAAAGCATGGGCGTCTTTGGCGCCGCTCCAAGCCCCGCCACATGAACACATGACGTGGAGACGAAAGCAATCCAGATGGTGCCAGAGAGCAATACAGCACCGATCAGCCTACCTTCAAGCAGGCTGGATCGGTCACGATGGGATAGTCGGAGAGAGACGACTATACAGCCCCCTCTGACGACGAGGTAAGCCTTGGCAATGACGAATTCCGCGTGCCTGAAGACCCAGTAGGACAAGTTTGCTTCAAACGACGGCTCATGGCCACGGCAAGGAGCCTGCAAAGGAAGCAAGAGTAGCTTAAAGTTGACCAAGACTTACTAGTGGATAGGTGGACCAAGGTACTGGCCACCGAAAAGTAGGACTCGACAACCCCAGCAAAGGGCATGCACAGAACAACTGGCTACCTCAACCTATGCAGGAGAACCCAAGGCACACACCCCGACGACCGCACGTCATTACGGCCCAAGACAGTAAGAAGGATACACGAAGAGGCATCTTCAAGCCTCAACGTAATAGTCATAAACGTCAAGTCAAGGAAGCTGGCGCTAAGTCCAGCAACCCCCAATCCGGTCAATGGACAAACAGTAGCTCACTCCTATTCGGCCCGAGCCCCACACTAGATCAACCATGTGCAATTCATGGTACTCCCAGAAGGATGGCAGAGCATGCCAATAGAGAATGTCGGATCCTCAAAACAAAGCGGCTGGTCGCGTGCCGGAAACAATGATGGGATGCGTCCAGCCAAGAGACCCCCAGAGTATAAGAGTACGGCCGATCGTCCCCGATCACACTAACCACAGCAATTCAATTGCCGTACCCCTAGACCTAGTAGTCCGGGGGCTCCATAACACATAAAACCCTCACAGGTATGAAACCACAAATAACATCTTCTCAAAAAATGCCAGGTGCAAAGGCCAAGTTTATGGGCCCACCATTCTAACGGTTGTTCTCGGATCACCAAAAATGCCACGCCAAACATTAACTCTTCAGCACCCTCTCCTCATGAGGCAATTTACCTTATGTTAACGGAATAAACCACGTTGGCTAGATTCCCCATGGTAACCATCAGGCCAACACCTTGTGATATAATCACACTTATAGGCAAGGTCGAACCCCGTCCTTAAAGCGGAAATCATACAGCTGCCGGAACAGCGAGTTGTGCATACCTATCAAAATGTTGATATGGCAGCCAACTATCCGGACACCCAGCGAGGAAGTCCGCGCTACCTCACGACGTAACGGCTGGGTCCACAGGGGTCCGATCAGGAACCCTTGGACCAACCACACAAGGACGCTCAGCTGCCTCTAAACATTTGCCTTTACAAACTAACGTTGACGCAGAAAAGGATTGGTGGTGTGGAATCAGCCCAGACACACAATGGCAGGAGCCTGCAGGCGGAAGGCAGTTCGGACTCACTCTCGATCCACTCACAAACCACTCCAGTCCGGCCATCACAGGTTCCGCCAAAAAACACCTCCTTTCATATATATCATACTCCTATGCATAGACGTATCATCTTACTACAATGCGTATACTTGAATAACATTTACATGCTGTGGTTTATCGCTGATGCCTCTTTTCAAAATTGGCAGCTGGGCTTTGTGTTCACCCGGCTATGCCAGGGGCTTCACATCACGGCAATAAAGTCCGATCACCTTTTTGGTCGCTCGGCACCCTGAACTTATAGCACTATATGCATCAGCTCCGAATCATGTCTTGGGTCATTGGTTGGGTTTGCCCGGCTCCCATGTTTTGGTACCTTATGTTCCGTTCTATCGGCTAAGGTAGCGCCGAGAGAACTACTACGATTGTGTCCCGGTTCAGCCGGACGAGCACCTCGGTAGAGAAAGCTGAAAACCGATTGTCATGATGCAGCGAGAGTTGGTCAGCTGTTCGAGAGGTTGTACAATCCTTAAAGATTTATTCCGCACAACGCCATTATAAATGCAGAGTGCGATGGATCGGTCTTCCGATCAGGCGCCAATAGAGCCCCTAGTTCTGCCTTCCGAACACTAGGGGTTGTGCCGAACATACTAGAATTCCTATGGCTAAGTGGGAGTAATAAAGTCGTATAGTCCGATTTCCTGGTTCGTGGTGAGAAACACCTCCTTCAAAGGACCCAACTATGGCATAAAGAGCGTTCAGATATACCCCGAACACCCCTGCATTCTATTCCGCATGGGGACAGAAGCCTACGACTGGCCAACTCTCAAGATATACATATAATAAACAGCCGCACAGGAAGAACATCTGTTCAAACATGCAATGTGATACGTCTCCAGCGTATCTATAATTTTTTATTGCTCCATGCTACTTTATCTACTGTTTTGGACTATATTGAGCTTTATTTTCCACTTTATATTACTTTTGGGACTAACCTATTAACCGGAGGCCAAGCCCAGAATTGTTGTTTTTTGACTTTTTCAGTATTTCGAAGAAACAGAATATCAAACGGAGTCCAAACGGAATGAAACCTTCGGGATCGTGATTTTCCAACCGAACGTGACCCAGGAGACTTGGAGCCTACTCCAAGAAGCTTCTGAGGAGGTCACGGGGGTGGAGGGCGCCCCCCTGGGCGTGGCCCCCTACCTCGTGGGCCCCTCGGAGCTCCACTGACGTACTCCTTCCTCCTATATATACCTACGTATCCCCGAATGATCAGAACATGAGCCAAAAACCCAATTCCACCGCCGCAACCTTCTGTATCCACGAGATCCCATCTTGGGGCCTGTTTCGGAGCTCCGCCGGAGGGGGCATCCACCACGGAGGGCTTCTACATCATCACCATAGCCCCTCTGATGAAGTGTGACTAGTTTACTTCAGACCTTCGGGTCCATAGCTAGTAGCTAGATGGCTTCTTCTCTCTTTTTGGATCTCAATAAAATGTTCTCCCCCTCTCTTGTGGAGATCTATTCGATGTAATCTTCTTTTTGCGGTGTGTTTGTTGAGACCGATGAATTGTGGGTTTATGATCCAGTATTATCTATGGAAAATATTTGATTCTTCTCTGAATTCTTTTATGTATGATTGAGTTATCTTTGCAAGTCTCTTCGAATTATCTTTTTGGTTTGGCCAACTAGATTGGTAGTTCTTGCAATGGGAGAAGTGCTTAGCTTTGGGTTCAATCTTGCGGTGTCCTTACTCAGTGACAGAAAGAGTTGCAAGACACGTATTGTATTATTGCCATCGAGGATAACAAGATGGGTCTTTTTTATCATATTTCATGAATTTATCCCTCTACATCATGTCATCTTGCTTACGACGTTACTCTGTTTTTACTTAATACTCTAGATGCATGCTGGATAGCGGTCGATGAGTGGAGTAATAGTAGTAGATGCAGAATCGTTTCGATCTACTTGTTTTGGACGTGATGCCTATATACATGATCATTGCCTAGATATACTCATAACTATGCTCAATTCTGTCAATTGCTCAACAGTAATTTGTTCACCCACCGTAGAATACTTATACTCTTGAGAGAAGCCACTAGTGAAACCTATGGCCCTCGGGTCTATTCTCATCATATCAATCTATATCACTTTATTTACTTGCTTTGTTTTACTTTGCCTTTACTTTTTACTTTGCATCTATCTATCAAAAATACCAAAAATATTATCTCTATCAGATCTCACTCTCGTAAGTGACAGTGAAGGGATTGACAACCCCTAAGCGTTGGTTGCGAGTTGCTATCGTTTTGTGTAGGTACGAGGGACTTGTGCGTGGTCTCCTACTGGATTGGTACCTTGGTTCTCAAAAACTGAGGGAAATACTTACGCTACTTTACTGCATCATCCTCTCCTCTTCGGGGAAATCCAACACAGTGCTCAAGAGGTAGCAAGAAGAATTTCGGGCGCCGTTGCCGGGGAGGCTCACGCAAGCAAGTCAACCATACCAAGTACCCATCGCAATCCCTATCTCTCGCATTACATTATTTGCCATTTGCCTCTCGTTTTCCTCTCCCCCACTTCACCCTTGCCGTTTTATTTGCCCTCTCTTTCCCAATCTCCTCCTCTCTTTCCCTTTTGCCTTTTTCCCTTTGCCTTTCTGTCTGCTTGTGTGGTGGATTACTTGTTGCCATGGCACAAGATAATACCAAATTGTGTGATTTCTCGAATACCAATAATAATGATTTCCTTAGTACTCCAATTGCTCCTCTTAATAATGATGAGTCTTGTGAAATCAATACCGCTTTGTTGAATCTTGTTATGAAAGATCAATTCGCCAGCCTTCCTAGTGAAGATGCCGCTACTCATCTAAACTTTTTGTTGATTTGTGTGATATGCAAAAGAAGAAAGATACGGATAACAATATTGTCAAATTGAAGTTATTTCCGTTTTCACTTAGAGGTCGTGCTAAAGTTTGGTTTTCATATTTGCCTAAAAATAGTATTGATTCTTGGAACAAGTGCAAAGATGCTTTTATCTCTAAGTATTTTCCTCCCGCTAAGATTATCACTCTTAGGAACGACATCATGAATTTTAAACAACTTGATCATGAGCATGTTGCCCAATCTTGGGAAAGAATGAAATTAATGCTTTGCAATTGCCCTACTCATGATTTGAATTTATGGATGATCATACAAATTTTTTATGCCGGATTGAATTTTGCTTCTAGAAATCTTTTAGATTCGGCCGCCGGAGGCACTTTTATGGAAATTACGTTAGGGGATGCTACCAAATTGCTTGATAATATTATGGCTAATTATTCTCAATGGCACACCGAAAGATCTTCTAGTAAGAAAGTGCATGCTATAGAAGAAATCAATGTTTTGAGTGAAAAGATGGATAAACTTATGAAGATGTTTGCGCCTAAAAATACTCCTCTTGATCCCAATGATATGCCTTTATCTACCTTGCTTGAGAATAATAATGAATCTATGGATGTGAATTTTGTTGGAAACAACGCTTATAGAGGGAATTTTAATCCTAGGCCTTATCCTAGTAACTAGCGGGGTCTCCCGCGCAATTGCGCGCTAGATTTGTATTATTATGTTTGTAATCCATATGGTAAACAATTAAATATAAAGTTTTGCACTTCTTTATCTTCACACACTTTTCACTCATTTGATGATGTCTATATTTCCACCAGAAACTAAATGGAAACATTCATGTCCAACTTATATCTATGTATTGGTCGTACATAGTTGTATTTCTTCATTTCTGCAATGTCATGCCAAAACTATTTTCATGCATGATGACTTTTAGATTACCACTATATTTTGGTCGTCTAAACCAACGTAATTATGTACATGAATTACGGGGAAGATGTGTTTTGATGCCACACATAAAAAGATGAATTGCTAAGAAGATTCACAGACAGAATGAAAGGAGGTCCTTGGAATTTCTAATAATTCTCCATCAGATTAGAGCTCATGGCTTGTTTCGTTTCTTTCCAGAAGTTGTAGGAAAAATGCTATCCTATAAAATTCTAGTGAAGCAAACTTATGTTCCTCATTTGTTTCTCCAGCAGCCATTGTCTGTGAATAATATTTGTAACAGTTAGCTATGATTCTTCCCAATCAACCAATTTTGGTCGCTTCCAACTGACGTAACAATATATGTTGAGGGAAATATATCTTTTATTCAACAATATTATATTCTGAACTGGGAAATGAACAATTTAGGCATCTGTAACATATTCTTGGTACATAAGATTTGTTTTTCCTCCAATCAGCCACTTCTATAACACTTCGAGCCATCGTAATGATAGATGTTGATAAATCGTTATATTCTAGTGATGTAGTCTTTTAGATTTAATCAAGTTGGATAAACCTTATAGGTCAGACACTCACACAATTCGGCAAAAATAGATTATGCCCATGACTCACGCTGCTCTCGAAAATAATTCAGGTGCATATGATTGATTTTTCTTTAAGGGGGATATGCATATGATCCATTATGGTGAGAAGTATATATGGAAATAATGTTCCTATCGAAGTTTTTTATTTGTCTTGAATGTTTATCTTCCAGATCGTTCAATTGTTTTGTTTACTCTTGTTCTCTAGCACGAACAACTAATATGTTTTTCTTGCATAGGGTGTCTTTGATTCATAGTGTTTGTTATTTACAATTTAAAGGTAGAAGTGACATAGTCTTTTAGTTTTAATCAAGTTGTATAAACCTTATAGCTCAGACACTCATGCAATTCTGCACTAATAGATTCTGCCCATGATTCACGCTGCTTTCCAAGTAAATCAGGTGCATATGATTGATTTTTATTTGGAGGGGTCATGCATATGATTGATTTTTATTTGTGTTGAACGTTTATCTTCCATATCATACAATTGTTTTGTTATGTTTGTTATTTACATTTTGAAGGTAGCAGTTTTAATTAATTTCAAACGTAACTTTTCATCCTCCTCAAGCATGTAGAAAATAATATTTTGTCTTTTATATGGTGCAAGCAAATAGAATTTCGAATAAAATCACAAATTCAAGTCGATATGATAGTGCAATTCATCATTTTTTTATTCCCATTTTATTAATGTTGTGAGTTAAAGAAATCCTTGTGATTTGATAATACATACATGTATTGCGCATGGTTTTTTTTTTTTGCAGATTCAACACAAAACTGGTTTATATGCATGCCATGAAAAAAGGCTTGCATGATTGCATCACACAGACTTCCTTCTGGATGTACCTATTGAGGCCCGGCCAGACGCTTTGGAAACAAATTCATCTATTTGTAAGTGCATGTGTATACACGACACTACATTTGAATTTTGACATCCCATGCTTGAATGGTTAGCTCCGCCGCTGCTCAACGATGTAAATATGCGTCCATTGAGACAGGTGTACGGTTACCTCATCATCAGTGTCGCCTCTATCGCTGTCGCTTCTTTGACACCTGCGTCCATGTCGTCCACGAGCTGGCTGCCGAAGGTGCCGAAGCTCCCCCGTCAAAGCCTAGAGTTCTTTGCACCCTGTCGCTGATTTTTGGCACCAAAACTCCGCCGCTTCTTCGAAACCTGCATGCATGTTTTGTCGGACGGGCTGGCTACTTTCAGCACCCTCTATCGTACATGCACTTGTACTGCCTGCCATTCTCTCTCCCTCGGCAAGCCTATATTTCTTTGCTCCTGACCGGTGGTTTTCGGTGCCGATATTTGTCCGCTTCTTTCACGGCTGCATCTACGTTGGCCTCCGGCTAGCTGCTTTAGCACTCTCGGAGCCTAGGTTTCTTTGCTCCTGGCCGCTGGTTTTGTTGGCATCCCTGTACGGACGATATTCCTAGGGATTAATTGAAGGCAAGACTTCAATTTGCAGATGGCCGGTGCATGTGCTAGGAGTCCATGAGCACGTGATGGTACCTCCAGCACGTACATGTAATCTGTCCGAGAGATTATTAGAAGTTAAAAAGTGTTTCCTTCTATGAGGTGACCAAGTACTATACGTGCTTATTTTTTAGAGTTTTTTTTAGTAAAGCTTATTCTTTTAGAGTTGGTATACGTGCTGCCTCTCTCACGGAATATACATCAGATTCCTAATATGGGCCCTTCCTTTTTTCATAGCAGTTTCTTTTCATAAAAAAATTTGTTTGGCCGTGTAACTTATGTTGTTTGCACATACACGTGACAACGTGGCAGCTCTATACGTTCATCCACACGTATAATATGTTATGTAAAAATCTTTAAATCTCAGCCATTATTATTGTGATCAAACGGTGTAAATAATGTTAGCATATGTGGACGAACCTAATGGCTTCTTTGCCTTTTGTCTTAAGTATATAATAGATCCTTCTAATAATTATGGAAATTCCTACAATAACTCTTATGGGAATTTTAATAAGATGCCCTCTGAATTTGAGAGTAGTGTTAAAGAGTTTATGAATTCACAAAAGAATTTTAATGCTTTGCTTGAAGAGAAATTGCTTAAAGTTGACGATTTGGCTAGGAACGTTGATAGAATTTCTCTTGAAATTGATTCTTTAAAGATTAGATCTATTCCTCCTAAGCATGATATCAATGAGTCTCTCAAAACCATGAGAATTTTCATTGATGAGTGCAAGGAAAGAACTACTAGGATGCGTGCTTCCAAAGATGCCTTTATTAAAGCGTGTTCTTCCAATCCTTATGAAAATCAAGATGAAGATCTAAAATTCATTGATGTGTCCCCCATTAAATCTTTGTTTTGCAATATGAATCTTGATGAATCTGAAGATTATCTTCCTTTACCTAGAAGGCGTTTTAAGAATTCGGAGTTTCTAGATCTTGATGATGAACTTGATGAAAGTGGGATTGAAATTAATAAAAACCGTGATGTTGCTAAACCCACTATTTTGGATCTTAAGGAATTTAATTATGAAAATTTCTCTTTGATTGGTTGTATTTCCTTGTTGCAATCCGTGCTAGATTCTCCTCATGCTTATAGTCAAAATAAGGCCTTTATCGAACATATTGTTGATGCTTTGATGCAATCTTATGAAGAAAAACTTGAGTTGAAAGTTTCTATCCCTAGAAAACTCTATGATGAGTGGGAACCTACTACTAAAATTAAAATTAAAGATTTTGATTTTCATGCTTTGTGTGATTTGGGTGCTGGTGTCTCTACTATCCCCAAAACTTTATGTGACTTGCTAGATTTCCGTGATTTTGATGATTGCTCTCTAAACTTGCATCTTGCGGACTCCACTATTAAAAAACCTATGGGAATAATTAATGATGTTCTTATTGTTGAAAATAGGAATTATGTGCCTGTAGATTTTATCGTTCTTGATATAGATTGCAATCCTTCATGTCCCATTATGCTTGGTAGACCTTTCCTTAGAACAATTGGTGCAATTATTGATATGAAGGAAGGGAATATTAGATTCCAATTTCCCTTAAAGAAGGGTATGGAACACTTCCCTAGAAAGAAAATAAAATAACCATATGAATCTATCATGAGAGCCACTTATGGATTGCCTTCCAAAGATGGCAATACCTAGATCTATCATTGCTTTTATGCCTAGCTAGGGGCGTTAAACGATAGCGCTTGTTGGGAGGCAACCCAATTTTATTTTGTGTTTTTTGTTTTTTATTCTGTTTAGGAATAAATAATCCATCTACCTTCTGTTTGGATGTTGTTTTATGTTTTAATTAGTGTTTGTGCCAAGTAGGACCTATCGGATAACCTACGATGATAGTTGATTTGATTCTGCTGAAAAACAGAAACTTTGCGCGCACGAATTTAGTTATGATAAATCACAGGAATGTGATTTTGCGTTGATTCTTTTTTATGCTGATCAATAAATAAATTGTCCAGGACTTCCTATTTTGGTAGAATTTTTAGAGTTCCAGAAGTTTGTGTTAGTTACAGATTACTACAGACTGTTCTGTTTTTGACAGATTCTGTTTTTCGTGTGTTTTTTGCTTATTTTGATGAATCTATGGCTAGTAAATTAGTTTATAAACCATAGAGAAGTTGGAATACAGTAGGTTTAACACCAATATAAATAAAGAATGAGTTCATTACAGTACCTTGAAGTAGTCTTTTGTTTTCTTTCTCTAACGGAGCTCATGAGATTTCTGTTGAGTTTTGTGTTGTGAAGTTTTCAAGTTTTGGGTGAATTCTTTTGATGGATTATGCAAGAAGGAGTGGCAAGAGCCTAAGCTTGGGGATGCCCATGGCACCCAAAAGATAATACAAGGACACCAAAAAGTCAAAGCTTGGGGATGCCCCGGAAGGCATCCCCTCTTTCGTCCACTTCCATCGGTAATTTACTTGGAGCTATATTTTTATTCACCAATATGATATGTGTTTTGCTTGGAGCATCTTGTATTATTTGTGTCTTTGCTTGTTAGTCTACCACAATCATCCTTGCTGTACACATCTTTTGAGAGAGCCTTACATGAATTGGAACTTTTTAGAATACTCTATGTGCTTCACTTATATCTTTTGAGCTTGATAGTTTTGCTCATTGTGCTTCACTTATATCTTTTGAGCATGATAATTTTTGCTCTAGTACTTCACTTAGATCTTTTAGAGCACGGTGGTGGATTTGTTTTAAAGAAACTATTTGATCTCTCATGCTTCACTTAGATTATTTTGAGAGTCTTTAATAGCATGGTAATTTGCTTAATGTTAATATACTTGGTGTTCAAGATATGTGAAACTTTCTTTTGAGTGAATTGAATACTAAGATAAGTTTGATGCTTGATAATTGTTTTGAGATATGGAGGTGATAATATCAAAGTCGTGCTAGTTGGGTGATTATGAATTTGAGAAATACTTGTGTTGAAGTTTGCAAGTCCCGTAGCATGCACGTATGGTTAAAGTTGTGTAACAAATTTGAAACATGAAGTGTACCTGGCTTGTGCATCCTTATGAGTGGTGATCGGGGACGAGCGATGGTCTTTTCCTACCAATCTATCCCCCTAGGAGCATGCGCGTAGTACTTGAATTTGATGACTTCTAAATTTTTGCAATAAGTATATGAGTTATTTTGACTAATGTCGAGTCCATGGATTATACGCACTCTCACCTTTCCACCTTTGCTAGCCTCTTCGGTACCATGCATTGCCCTTTCTCACCTTGAGAGTTGGCGCAAACTTCGCCGGTGCATCCAAACCCCGTGATACGATACGCTCTATCACACATAAACCTCCTTATATCTTCCTCAAAACAGCCACCATACCTACCTATCATGGCATTTTCATAGCTATTCCGAGATATATTGCCATGCAACTTCCATCATCATATTCATGACATACATTACTTTTGTCATATTGCCATTGCATGATCTTGTAGTTGATATCGTATTTGTGGCAAAGCCACCATGCATTATTTTCCATACATGTCACTCTTGATTCATTGCACCATCCCGGTACACCACCAGAGGCATTCATATAGAGTCATATCTTGTTCTAAGTTTCGAGTTGTAATCCTTGTGTTGTAATCAATAGAAGTGTGATGATCATCACTATTAGAGCATTGCCCAAAAATAAAAAAGAGAAAGAGAAAGGCCAAAAAGAAAAAAGAAAGGCCCAAAAAAAGAAGGAAAAGAAAAAAAAAGAAAAAAAAAAGAAAAAAAGGGCAGTGCTACTATCTCTTTCTCCACACTTGTGCTTCAAAGTAGCACCTTGTTATTCATGTAGTGAGTATCATATATTGTGCTTCAAAGTAGCACCTTGTTCTTCATGTAGTGAGTCTCATATATTGTGCTTCATAGTAGCACCTTGTTCCTCATGTAGTGAGTCTCATAAGTTGTATTTTTTATACTAGTGGGAATTTTTCATTATAGAACTTGGCTTGTATATTCCTACGATGGGATTCCTCAAATGCCCTAGGTCTTCGTGAGCAAGCAAGTTGGATGCACACCCACTAGTTTTTCTTTTGTTGAGCATTCATAGCTCTAGTGCATCCGTTGCATGGCAATCCCTACTCCTCATGTTGACATCAATTGATGGGCATCTCCATAGCCTGTTGATTAGCCTCGTCAATGTGAGACTTTCTCCTTTTTTGTCTTCTCCACACAATCCCCATCATCATATTCTATTCCACCCATAGTGCTATATCCATGGCTCACGCTCATGTATTGCGTGAAGGTTGAAAAAGTTTGAGATTATTTAAGTATGAAACAATTGCTTGGCTTGTCATCGGGGGTATAGAAGTTGGGAATATCTTTGTGTGACGAAAATGAAGCATAGCCTAACTATATGATTTTGTAGGGATGAGCTTTCTTTTGCCATGTTATTTTGAGAAGACATGATTGCTTTGATTAGTATGCTTGAAGTATTATTATTTTTGTGTCAATATGAACTTTTGTCTTGAATCTTTCGAATCTGAATATTCATATCACAATTAAGAAGATTTACATTGAAATTATGCCAAAGTATCACTCCGCATCAAAAATTCTTTTTTTAACATTTACCTACTCCAGGACGAGTAGGAATTAAGCTTGGGGATGCCTAATACGTCTCCAACGTATCTACAATTTTTGATTGCTCCATGCTACTTTATCTACTGTTTTGGACTATATTGGGCTTTATTTTCCACTTTTATATTACTTTTGGGACTAACCTATGAATCGGACGCCCAGCCCAGAATTGTTGTTTTTTGCCTTTTTCAGTATTTCGAAGAAACAGAATATCAAACGGAGTCCAAACGGAATGAAACCTTCGGGATCGTGATTTTCCAACCAAACGTGACCCAGGAGACTTGGACCCTACTCCAAGAAGCTCCCGAGGAGGTCACGAGGGTGGAGGGCGTGCCCCCCTACCTCGTGGGCCCCTCGGAGCTCCACCGACGTACTCCTTCCTCCTATATATACCTACGTATCCCCGAACGATCAGAATAGGAGCCAAAAACCTAATTCCACCGCCGCAACCTTCTGTATACTTGAGATCCCATCTTGGGGCCTGTTCCGGAGCTCCACCGGAGGGGGCATCCACCATAGAGGGCTTCTATATCATCACCATAGCCCCTCTGATGAAGTGTGAGTAGTTTACTTCAGACCTTCGGGTCCATAGCTAGTAGCTAGATGACTTCTTCTCTCTTTTTGGATCTCAATACAATGTTCTCCCCCTCTCTCGTGGAGATCTATTCGATGTAATCTTCTTTTTGCGGTGTGTTTGTTGAGTTCGATGAATTGTGGGTTTATGATCCAGTATTATCTATGGAAAATATTTGATTCTTCTCTGAATTCTTTTATGTATGATTGAGTTATCTTTGCAAGTCTCTTCGAATTATATTTTTGGTTTGGCCAACTAGATTGGTAGTTCTTGCAATGGGAGAAGTGCTTAGCTTTGGGTTCAATCTTGCGGTGTCCTTACTCAGTGACAGAAAGAGTTGCAAGGCACGTATTGTATTGTTGCCATCGAGGATAACAAGATGGGGTTTTTATCATATTGCATGAATTTATCCCTCTACATCATGTCATCTTGCTTACGGTGTTACTCTGTTTTTACTTAATACTCTAGATGCATGCTGGATACCGGTCGATGAGTGGTGTAATCAAGGTAGTCAGAGTCGGGATTCGGAGTCGGATCAGTTTTCCTCGGACAGAATCGAGTCGTAAGATCGAGTCATGGAATCAAGGATTCTACTTGATTTACTCAAATAAGATATTTCGTATGCACACAAGATATTTATATGGGTTCTAGAGAGTTTTGAGACGAAATATGGAGCAAACAACGTACACATCAATGCTAGTTGTATTCCACTTCTTTTTATGGCTAACCTACCATCTAGCTCGCATGTATGGAACATATATCAGAGGGAAATATGTAGAACATTTAAACCTTCAATGCACGAAATATACTCATGTTCTTTTTAGAGTGCGGGAATAGTCGATCACTTGTCTATCTGACCTACAGTGCTAAACCTTGAAGGGTCTTGATCTCCTTCTACGATCAACTTTGAAGCATCCTTCTCTTCATGCCAATTCCATATGTCGACCAGCCTGATCCTCAATTTCGATCTTGGGTTTCTGAGAGCTATATCAAAGGTGTCTACGGCTGAGCATTTGGACTTGGGAGGGGAATAAAGGTCCATGAGGTATATGAAAAGGGTTTGGATGATGGCATACTATTTTGCTACAACTAAACAAACGGCTTAGGTAAGTTAGTAGAATCGGATATAGTCCATAGAATAGTCGGGATTGTACAATTTTGTACAAGATTCTATGATTTGGATCGCGACCCAACATGGATTCTACCTGATCCGGATTCATAGTGGGATTTGGATCGACAAGCTTCTGTAGGGTCGTGAAGTCGTAGGATTCTAGCAGTCGAATCGGGATTCTGACTACCTTGGGTGTAATAGTAGTAGATGCAGAATCGTTTCGATCTACTTGTTTTGGACGTGATGCCTATATACATGATCATTGCCTAGATATACTCATAACTATGCTCAATTCTGTCAATTGCTCAACAGTAATTTGTTTACCCACCGTAGAATACTTATACTCTTGAGAGAAGCCACTAGTGAAACCTATGGCCCCCGGGTCTATTCTCATCATATCAATCTATATCACTTTATTTACTTGCTTTGTTTTACTTTGCCTTTACTTTTTACTTTGCATCTATCTATCAAAAATACCAAAAATATTATCTCTATCAGATCTCACTCTCGTAAGTGACCGTGAAGGGATTGACAACCCCTAAGCATTGGTTGTGAGTTGCTATCGTTTTGTGTAGGTACGAGGGACTTGTGCATGGTCTCCTACTGGATTGATACCTTGGTTCTCAAAAACTGAGGGAAATACTTACGCTACTTTACTGCATCATCCTCTCCTCTTTGGGGAAATCCAACGCAGTGCTAAAGAGGTAGCACAATGCATAATGAAAATGCCATTATCCCACATTACAAAAAGCGGCACGAATGCCCTCAGGTAAATATAATGTCTTTGGCACACTTATCCGCCGCAAGGCGAGCCCCATTCAGTACACCTTCATAGTACAGCTCGGGCTTGCGGTGCTCTTTACCCTCCGGCGGCCCCTCAGTCATCAGCTTCTCCGTGTCAAGCCTCCCCCAATGCACTTTTGCATGGGCAAACGCCATGCGCGTGCCCTCTATGCAGACTAATCGTTTGATAGCATCAAGCCGAGGACAGGCGCCCACAATCCGCTTGACGTGTCCGAAGTAACTTCTTGGAATCGGCTCTGCAGGCCACAGCCGGACAACTAAGTCCTTCATGGCTAGCTCGGCCGCCTGGTGCAGTTCAACCAGCTGTTTCAGCTGATCGATAAATGGCACCGGATAGTTCGGCGCCAAATACTGCGACCAGAAATCCCTCTCTGCAGACTTCTTCTCCTCGGTGCGGTAGAACTGGGCGGCATCTGATATGCTGCGAGGGAGATCCACAAAAGCCCCTGGGAAAATAAGAATTCAGCTTGCCGCTCATGATTCTTCCCATTATCACGTACAAAGGCCTAAGAATACAGAAGGCCTTACCAGCCGTAATTTTCTGGGCCTCCTGAATGTCCCGCACTGCACCTCGGGCTTCTTCCCGAGCACCTTCCGCAGCTTCGAGAGCCTAGGCGAGTTCGGATTCTTTCCCTATTAGACTCTGCTCCAAGCCCTCGCTTTTCTTCACAGCTTCCTGGATCTCTCGCTCCACTGCGATGACCCTGGCCTCGTGTTTTTCACGAAGCGCCTGTTCGGCCTCGGCCTTCTTATTGGCATCAGCCACAGCCTTCTTTAGTGCCTCGTATTCAGCACTCGCTCCTAGGGCATACCATAAAAATACTTCTCACTATGCACAACTATCCATTCGTGCAAACTTCAAGACAAATGTTTTCAACATACATTGCTTGTCCTCCAGCTGCTTGTTCACACGGCCGAGTTCTTCCTCGGCCCGTGCAAGGCTCTGCTTCAGTTTGGACACTTCCGCATTATAAGCGGCCATCCTCTCGGCAGAAGCTTGTTTTCAAATAAAGGGGTATACGTCATTCACGTAGGCTCCTGTGGAAGCAGAAGGTTTGGTCCTCTGCCCAGCTCCGTCTCCTCCGCCGGACAGTGTATCAGGGGCTACTACACATATTATGACAATTCCTCAAAGGTTTTTTAAGAAACATACCTCAAAGGCCTTTATAAGGCCAAAGCAGGACTCGTTCAGCCCGCTCTCGGCGGACTGAATTTTCTCAACCACCACGCCCATGAGAGTGCGGTGTTCGTCCATGATAGATGCGTTCTTCAACGCTATCGATAGACCGCCGGGCAGCTCTGCTCGAACAGAGGATGCCGACGGGGTATGCAGGCCCCCCACCAACGAAGATGGCGATTTGCTCGACTCGGGAGCCTTAGAGCTCCTGGGGGCCTTATCCGCCCCAGTGTGTCCGGCAACAAGGATATGACCCTCCTGGTCCGGGTCCTATCGGGATGACACCTTAGTGTCGCGCCTGGACTGTGGGGAAGGGGCCTGCGGAGGCGTCTCGCTCACCAAGGCGTCGGAGCCCAGCAAATCCCCTGATGAGGACTGTCCGGCGCGAGACCTCACCGGACTGTGCAAAATACAGCAATGGTTAAAGCCAATAAATCCAAAAAACAATCTCGAACGCATACGCGTGTTCGGATTTCGTATACTTACGACTTCCCCAGGGGCTGGGCCCTGGGATCCCACTCTGGGCTGCTGTCGGCAGCCATAGTGGATGTCTCTGGGAGGGAACCTTCCCCCCTCTTGGGCGATTCGGCCTCCAGGGACGGGGAGGTTGCACGCTTCCTCCCACCTTCGGAGTGGGGCTCATCCTCCTCTACTTCTTCCTCTTCGCCTTCTGAAGAGGGATCGTCACTTGAGTCTCCGAACTTTGCGTCCGAAGCCTCGCAGCGACGGAGGCCACTCCTGGTCTTCTTGACCTTCTTGGAAGCCTCCTTCTTTGGCGCCTCGTAGGGCGCAGGGACCAGCATCTTCGACAGAAGAGGTCCGGCCGGTTCCTCCGGCAGCGGGGCCGGACAATGTATCCGCTCCACTTTCTTTATCCATCCCTGAGGTCGCAATGAAACATGATTAGGATGTCGCCCTCATAACATGCCAACTAAAGCATGGATGGACAGAGTGTGGCTGTAACTTACCGAGCTTGCAGAATGGGATAATTGATACCCATGGTCTTCGCCGGAGCCCGGCCATGATTTGTCGGGCTTGAAGAGCACCTTCCAGATATCATTATGGGAGGAATCATAGAGCTCCTGAAGGGTTTGGTGCTCGGTTGGGCCGAACTCCCACAGATTGCAGACTCGGCGCTGACAGGGGAGAACCAGGCGAACTAACATCACCTGAACTACATCGACGAGTTTGACGTCCCTGTCAACCACACTCTGAACGCGTGTCTGGAGCAATGACAACTCATCAGACGAGGACCAGTTCGGGCCCTTCTCGGGCTAGGACGTGAGCCGCAGTGGAGCTCCGGATCTGAACTCTGGAGCTGCCGCCCACTTTTTGCCGCGTGGTTCGGTGATATAGAACCACTGTTGTTGCCACTCCTTGACGGAGTCGTTGAAGGCACCTTTCGGCCAAACGGCCTTGGGAATATTGCTTACCATGGCACCGCCGCACTCGGCGTGTTCGCCATTTACCACCTTGGGTTTCACATTGAAAATCTTCAGCCACAGGCCAAAGTGAGGTGGGATCCAGAGAAAAGGCTCGCACATGACGATAAACGTCGAGATATTGAGGAAGGAGTTGGGGGAAAGATCGTGAAAATCAATCCCATAGTAATACATAACTCCGTGAACAAATGGGTGAAAGGGAAACCCGAGCCCGCGGACAAAATGGGGAAGGAACACGACTCTCTCATGAGGCTCCGGAGTGGAGACGACCTGTCCCGCCAGTGGGAGACGATGGCCGATCTTCTGGGCCAGATACCCGGCTCCGCGAAGCTTCTTGATGTCCTTCTCCTGGACGGTCGAGGCCATCCATCTGCCTCCTGCTCCAGATCCGTACATCTTTGGAAAACCTCTCTTCGGTGGAGAAGAAGAGTGTTTGGGTGTTAGGGCTCGAACAGAGGGGAATGAGCTAGCGGAGAGAGAAGGCGTGGGTAAAGGAAAAAGAAACCTAACCTCTTTATAGGGGCGGTAAATGCTCTTCGCGCCTCTCTGCTTGCCTGGTGGAACCCGTCTGACTCCCACTCGCCGCGATTAGCGGCACGGTTAGATTACCCACACACGTATTGATGAGAATCCCGTGAAAAGGGGACACAATCTCTGCCTTGACAAGACGTGTCAAAGAAACCGCCTCGCAATATGCGCTATGGCAGGTTGTGGGGAAAATGGTTCGAATAATGATTTGACCGTCATAATATATCACATCGCCTAAAAAGTTGCCAGCAGATTGCATTTGTGAAATATCATTCTCTCTACAATGGTGTATAAAGATCATTTTGTGGATCGGGACACGATTCAGGTGTTCGATAATTACTTTGGAGTATTCGGAGGAGGAACCCGCCTTGCAATGCCGAAGACAATACTGCATGCCGGACTCATCGTCATTGAATCCTGGTACAGGGGCTACTGAGGGAGTCCTGGATTAGGGGGTATCCGGACAACCGGACTGTGTACAACGTCCGGACTATTGAAGCGTGAAGATACAAGACTCAAGACTTCGGCCCGTGTCCGGATGGGACTCTCCTTTGCGTGGAAGACAAGCTTGGCGATCCGGATATTGTGTTTCCTTTCTTGTAACCGACTCCGTGTAAACCTTAGCCCTCTCCATGTCTATATAAACTGGAGAGGTTGGTCCTTAGAAGGCCGATCACAACTACAATCATACCATCATAGGCTAGCTCTTAGGGTTTAGCCTCTATAATCTCGTGGTAGATCTACTCTTGTACTACCCATATCATCAATATTAATCAAGAAGGAAGTAGGGTTTTACCTCCATCGAGAGGGCCCGAACCTGGGTAAACATCTGTGTCCCTTGCTTCCTGTTACCATCAGCCTTTACGCACAGATTGGGACCCCCTACCCGAGATCCGCCAGTTTTGACACTGATAGTGGGCCCCCTCTGGTATTTTCTTCGCTCAGTAATTCTTATTAATTCCAAAAATAACTTCTGTGGAGTTTCAGGATTTTTGGAGCTGTGTAGAATAGGTTTCCAATATTGCTCCTTTTCCAGCTAGAATTCCAGCTGCCGGCATTCTCCCTCTTCATGGTAAACCTTGTAAAATAAGAAAGAATAGCCATAAGTATTGTGACATAACGTGTAATAACAGCCCATAATGCAATAAATATCGACATAAAAGCATGATGCAAAATGGACGTATCAGTACCAAGTTAAACATTTAGGATAGCGTATGGTGATAGTTGTGTTGATCTTGCTAAAAAATAGAAACTTTTTGCACCCAGTAAATAATTTCAGAATTTTATTGAAACCTTCGTTTGATATAATTATTTTTGCTCTTGATTGGTGCACAAATTGCTCAGGTTTTCCTAATTGTTCAGAATTTTTGGAGTTACATAAGTATTCGAGAGTTCCATATTACTACAAATTGTTCTGTTTTTGACAGATTCTGTTTTCTATGTGTTGTTTGCTTATTTTGATGGATCTATGGGTAGTATCGAGGGGTATGAACCATGTAAAAGTTGGAATACAGTAGATACTACACCAATATAAATAAAAAATGAGTTTGCAACAGTACCTTAAAATGGTGATTTATTTGCTTATACAAACAGAGCTTATGATATTTTCTGTTGAGTTTTGTGTTGTGAAGTTTTCAACTTTTGGGTAAGGATTTGATGGCCTATGGAATAAGGAATGGCAAGAGCCTAAGGGGGATGCCCAAGGCAACCCAAGGTAATATTCAAGTACAACCAAAAGCCTAAGCTTGGGGATTCCCCGAAAGGCATCCCTCTTTCGTCTTTGTCTATCGGTAACTTGAGACTATATTTTTATTCACCACATGATATGTGTTTTGCTTGGAGCATCTTGTACGATTTGAGTCTTTGCTTTTTAGTTTACCACAATCATCCTTGTTGTACACACCTTTTGAGAGAGACACGCATGAATCGTGATTTATTAGAATACTCTATGTGCTTCACTTATATCTTTTGAGCTAAGCAATATTGCTCTAGTGCTTCACTTATATCTTTTTAGACTACGCTGGTGGTTTTATTTTATAGAAATTGATGAACTCTCATGCTTCACTTGTATTTTTTGAGAGTCTTTTAGAACAGCATGGTAATTTGCTTTGGTTATAAATTTAGTCCTAATATGATAGGCATCCAAAAAGGATATAATAAAAACTTTCATATTAAGTGCATTGAATACTATGAGAAGTTTGATTCTTTATGATTGTTTTGAGATATGAAGAAGGTGATATTAGAATCATGCTAGTGAGTAGTAGTGAATTTGAGAGATACTTGTGCTAAAGTTTTTGAGTCCCGTAGCATGCACGTATGGTGAACCGTTATGTGATGAAGTCGGAGCATGATTTATTTTTTGATTGTCTTCCTTATGAGTGGCGGTCGGGGACGAGCGATGGTATTTTCCTACCAATCTATCCCCCTAGGAGCATGCGTGTAGTACTTCGTTTCGATAACTAATAGATTTTTGCAAAAAGTATGTGAGTTCTTTATGACTAATGTTGAGTCAATGGATTATACACACTCTCATCCTTCCACCATTGCTAGCCTCTCTTGTACCGCACAACTCTCGCTGGTACCATACACCCACCATGCTCTAATACTACCATGCAACTTTCCACCGTTCCGTTTATTATGACACGCTTCATCATTGTCATATTGCTTTGCATGATCATGTAGTTGACATTGTATTTGTGGCAAAGACACTGTTCATAATTCTTTCATATATGTCACTCTTGAGTCATTGCACATCCCAGTACACCGCCGAAGGCATTCACATAGAGTTATATTTTGTTGTAATTCTTGAGTTGTAAGTAAATAGAAGTGTGATGATCTTCATTATTAGAGCATTGTCCCATGCGAGGAAAGGATGATGGAGGCTATGATTCCCCCATAATTCGGGATGAGACTCCAGACGAAAAAAAAGAGGCCATAAAAAAAAGAAAGGCCCAAAAAATGAGAGAAAAAGAGAGAAGGGGCAATGTTACTATCCTTTTACCACACTTGTGCTTCAAAGTAGCACCATGATCTTCATGATAGAGAGTCTCCTATGATATCACTTTCATATACTAGTGGGATTTTTTCATTATAGAACTTGGCTTGTATATTTCAATGATGGGCTTCCTCAAATTGCCCTAGGTCTTCGTGAGCAAGCGAGTTGGATGCACACCCACTTAGTTTCTTTTTGAGCTTTATAAACTTATAGCTCTAGTGCATCCATTGCATGGCAATCCCTAAAGGAAATATGCCCTAAAGGCAATAATAAAGTTATTATTTATTTCCTCATGTCATGATAAATATTTATTATTCATGCTAGAATTGTATTAACCGGAAACATGATACATGTATGAATACATAGACAAACTTAATGTCACTAGTATGCCTCTACTTGACTAGCTCATTAATCAAAGATGGTTATATTTCCTAACCATAGACATGTGTTGTCATTTGATTAACGGGATCACATCATTAGGAGAATGATGTGATTGACTTGACCCATTCCGTTAGCTTAGCACTTGATCGTTTAGTATGTTGTTATTGCTTTCTTCATGACTTATACAAGTTCCTACCAGAGGAACACTTTGTGTGCTACCAAACGTCACAACGTAACTGGGTGATTATAAAGGTTCTCTACAGGTGTCTCGAAAGGTACATGTTGAGTTGGCGTATTTCAAGATTAGGTTTTGTCACTACGATTGTCGAAGAGGTATCTCCGGGCCCTCTCAGTAATGCACATCACTATAAGCCTTGCAAGCAATGTAGCTAATGAGTTAGTTACGGAATGATGCATTGCGTAATGAGTAAAGATACTTGCCGGTAACGAGATTGAACTAGGTATTGGGATACCGATGATCGAATCTCGGGCAAGTAACATACCGATGACAAAGGGAACAAAGGTATGTTGTTGTGCGGTTTGACCGATAAAGATCTTCGTAGAATATGTAGGAGCCAATATGAGCATCCAAGTTCCGCTATTGGTTATTGACCAGAAACGGTTCTTGGTCATGTCTACATAGTTCTCGAACCAGTAGGGTCCGCACGCTTAAGGTTTCGATGACAGTTATATTATGAGTTTATGAGTTTTGATGTACCAAACTTTGTTCGGAGTCCCGGATGTGACTACGGACATGACGAGAAGTCTCGAAATGGCCGAGACATGAAGATAGATACATTGGAAGCCTATATTTGGATGTCGGAAGTGTTTCGGGTGAAATTGGGATTTTACTAGAGTACCGGAGGGTTATCGGACCCCCCCCACCCCCCCGGGGGGCTTAATGGGCCTACATGGGCCTTAGTGGAGAAGAGGAGAGGAGGCAAGGGCTGGGCCGCGCTCCCCTCCCCCTAGTCCGAATAGGACAAGGAGAGGGGGACGGCGCCCCCCTTTCCTTCCTCTCTCTCCCTCCTCCTTCCCCCCTTCTCCTAGTCCAACAAGGAAGGAGGGAGTCCAACTCCCGGTGGGAGTAGGACTCCCCTTGGCGCGCCCCCTCCTAGGCCGGCCGCCCCCTCCCCCCTGGCTCCTTTATATACGGGGGCAGGGGGCACTTCTAGACACAACAATTGATCTCTTGATCTCTTAGCCGTGTGCGGTGCCCCCCTCCACCATAGTCCTCCTCGATAATATTGTAGCGGTGCTTAGGCGAAGCCCTGCGACGGTAGAACATCAAGATCATCACCACACCATCATGCTGACGGAACTCTCCCTCGACACTCGGCTAGATCGGAGTTCAAGGGACGTCATCGAGATGAACGTGTGCTAGAACTCGGAGGTGCCGTAGTTTCGGTGCTTGATCGGTCGGGCCGTGAAGACGTATGACTACATCAACCGCATGGTTCTAATGCTTCCGCTTTCGGTCTACGAAGGTACGTGGACACACTCTCCCCTCTCATTGCTATGCATCAACATGATCTTGCGTGTGCACAGGATTTTTTTTGAAATTACTGCGTTCCCTAACAATCCCTACTCACTCACATTGATATCTATTGATGGACATCTCCATAGCCCGTTGATATGCCTAGTTGATGTGAGACTATCTCCCACTTTTTGTCTTCCCCACAACCACCATATTCTCTTCCACCATAGTGCTATATCCATGGCTCACGCTCATGTATTGAGTGAAAGTTGAAAAAGTTTGAGAACATCAAAAGTATGAAACAATTGCTTGGCTTGTCACCGGGGTTGTGCATGATTTAAATATTTTGTGTGATGAAGATAGAGCATAGCCAGACTATGTGATTTTGTTGGGATAGCTTTCTTTGGTCATGTTATTTTGAGAAGACATGATTGCTTTATTAGTATGTGTCGGTGTCAAAACCGGCGGATCTTGGGTAGGGGGTCCCGAACTGTGCGTCTAGGCGGATGGTAACAGGAGACAAGGGACACGATGTTTTACCCAGGTTCGGGCCCTCTTGATGGAGGTAAAACCCTATGTCCTGCTTGATTGATATTGATGATGTGGGTATTACAAGAGTAGATCTACCACGAGATCAAGGAGGCTAAACCCTAGAAGCTAGCCTATGGTATGATTGTTGTTATGTCCTACGGACTAAAACCATCCGGTTTATATAGACACCGGAGAGGGCTAGGGTTACAAAGAGTCGGTTACAATGGTAGGAGATCTACATATCTGTATCGCCAAGGTTGCCTTCCACGCCAAGGAAAGTCCCATCCGGACACGGGACGAAGTCTTCAATCTTGTATCTTCATAGTCTTGGAGTCCGGCCGATGATGATAGTTCGGCTATCCGAACACCCCCTAGTCCAGGACTCCCTCGGTAGCCCCTGAACCAGGCTTCAATGACGACGAGTCCGGCGTGCATATTGTCTTCGGCATTGCAAGGCGGGTTCCTCCTCCGAATAATTTATAGAAGATTGTGAACACTAGGATAGTGTCCGGCTCTACAAAATAAATTCCACATTCCATCGTAGAGAGAATAATATTTACACAAGTTCAATCTGCTGACGTATTCCGTGGCGTGACATCACACCACAACCAAGCCTTTACTTGAATCGTTTTTATTATACCACCTCAGCGCATTTAGCGAAGCGGTTTCCTTGGCATGTCTTGTCGAAGTAGAGATCGTGTTCCCCTTATTCCGGGATTCCCATCAATACGGACGTGGGTAACCCAACCACGCCATTGATTGCGGCGCTTGGGAGAAAAGCGAGTTTTACCAGGCTGGTGGGGACGCATAGTTTCGTCCTCCCATATATAAGGGGATAAGGATCCACCTTTTTACCTGCGCCTTCTTCCTCCTTTGCTTATCCATCTCCGCGTACTCGAGCTCCAGCGCCCAAGTCCGCACATCTCACCTCAACCTTCTCCAACTATGTCCGGAGCGGGAGGCAAGTGGATGGCCTCCTCCGTTACAGAGGGGCACGTCAAGAAGCGGCGCGGCGCCGGATATCTGTCCAGCGACATCGCGCACCGGCTCCCCGTCGAGGGGCAGCTCATCCCCACCCCCAGGCCCCATGAGAGGGTGGTATTCCTTCCCCATTTCCTCCGCGGACTGGGCTTCCCACTCCACCCCTTTGTCCGGGGGCTCATGTTCTACTACGGCCTGGATTTCCATGATCTGGCCCCGAATTTCATCCTCAACATCTCGGCGTTTATCGTCGTGTGTGAGGCCTTCCTCTGCATCCAGCCCCACTTCGGCTTGTGGCTCAAGACCTTCAATGTCAAGCCGAAGGTTGTGAAGGGCAGCCAAGCGGAGTGCGGAGGCGCCATGGTGGGCAAGATACCCAACGTTACTTGGCTCGAGGGCGCCTTTGTGGAAACCATCAAGGGGTGGCAATCGGGGTGGTCCTACGTCACCGAGCCGCGTGACCCTAAATGGGCAGCGGCCCCCGAATTCAGATCTGGCATCCCCACACGGCTCACCTCTTGGAAAGAGAGTGGCCTGACTTGGGGCGATTTGGAGGAGCTAACCGGACTCCAAGCCTGCGTCCAAAAGCTAGTGAACAAGAAGCTCAAGCTTGTCAACATAGTCCAGGTCATGCTCATCCGCCGGATTCTCCCATGCCAACAACGGGCCTTCAAATTGTGGGAGTTTGATCTGGCCTAGCACCGAACCTTGAGCGGGCTCTTCGACACTAAGTACGAAGATGTCTAGAAGGTGTTGTTCAAGGGCGCCGACGCTCCCGCATCCGCTACCGAAGATCGCGGATTCAGCTCGCAGGGCCAGGCTAGCGAGGTAAGCGATTCTACCCTTTAAGGGACACTTGTTTTCCATAGTTTGACTCTATGCGGGATCTAAGCTCCCTCTCCTTTGACAGGACTGGCTGAAGAAGGCCGAGCAGACTAACTGTCCGGCCCCTTTGCCAGAAGACCCAGCGGACGCCCGCTTAGCGGGGCTGCTGGTTCCGGCACCCCACGTGGTGCTGGAGAAGAAGGCCAAGAAGAAGGCCACGGGCACTCGAAAGAGTTCCTGTTTTCAGGTGTCCGATGACTCCGAGGCGGACTCCTCCCACGAGGACGAGGAGGAGAAGAAAAGGAAGGCCTCCCCAACGAGGGAGGCCGAAGGGTCCAAGAAAGGAAGGACTCTTCCCCGGACTGTTCCACCAACGTTGGTGACGACGACGAGGATTGGCCTCCAAGGGACAAGCCCCTGGAGAGATCGTAAGTATTCGGACTCCCGAACAACTTCATGATTTTTCTTTTCGCCACATGGTGTCTTTCTAATGCCGCATACAACCCTGCAGTCCTCCCAAGGACGATCTTCCCGCTTCGTCGAGCGGGTCCTTGGGTACGTCGGATGTGAATAGTACTTCACTTCCAACCGCCTCCTCCCCCCGTGACGCCGATGACGCCAAGGTGGGATCCCAGAGAGGGACCCACCTGGAGGAGGACCCGGAGGTGCCACAAGGCAACCTCCCGGACTTCGTACCGGACTCCGCACCGGAACCTGCAGTGGTTCCGTAGTCCGGCAGGCAGCCCCTTCGTAAGAAGGGCAAGACCGTGACGCCAGCAGCCTCCGTCCAACCGGAGGTGCCGGATAACTTGCTGGAGGCGCTCAACGGTGCTTCCATTGAGGAGGAACACCGCACTGTCATGAGTGCGGTGATTCAGAAGGTCCAGCTCGCCAAAAGCGGGCTGACCGAAGCCTGCAGCAGCCTTCTAACAGGCTTTGAGGTAAGAAATTTAATATATGTAAAATAGTACCACATAGACAGTAGCCCCTGATGCTCGGTTCGGTGTTCGGAAAGAAAAGCCGGACTGAGGATCTAAAAAGATATGCGCAGGAGTCTTAAAAAATATGTCAATATGGGATTGCAGGCTACGCTGCTGACCTCTCCTGCACTGACTGCGGAGGTCAATGCTTTGAAGCAAAGCCTCGAGCGGTCCGAGAACGAGCTCGGCCGTGCCAAGAAGCAGGTCGAGGACAAGGAAGGTGAGTAACACCTTATTAAAGTTGTACCTTACAGAAAAGGATTTGGTTGCAAGAGAAATGACAAGGATAACGTGGGTATTCCAGGGGCCACGAACAAGGTGGCGACCCTGAAGGAGGCGGTGTCCGCGGCCGAACGTAATGCGGCCGTGGAGCGTGCTGGGCGAGAGAAGCAGGAGGCGCGGGTGGCGGAGGTACAACAAGAGCTCCAGGCTCTCGTGGAAAAGCATGAGAGTTTGGAGCGCGACTCGAAGACTCGAGAGTCCGAGCTTGCATCGGCTCTTGAGAGTGCCAATGCCGCTAAGGCCGAAGCCCACAAGGCCCTTCAGGAGATCGAGGCGTTGAAGAAAATAGCGGCGGGTAAGGCATTTTTCATGCAAAGCAAGCATGTGAATGTGAATTACCTGTTACTTACCCGCATTCGGAGCTCTCCAGGAGCGTTCGCAGATCTGCCCCGCAGCGTGTCCGATGCTGCCGCTTTCTACAGGGCCGAGGAGGGGAGCTCGACGGAGAAGGTCTTCTGGTCTCAGTATGCTGAGGCCGGACATCCGGTGCCCCTTAGCGACCAGCTGAAGCAGCTGGTCGAGCTCCACAAGGGGGCCGAACAGGCCATGAAGGGCCTCATAGTTCGGCTGTGGCCCAATGAGGCCATGCCTGGGAGCTACTTCGGCCTGGTGCGGCGGCTAGTGGATGCTTGTCCATGGGTTGATGTCATCAAGCGATCCACCTGTATTGAAGGTGCCCGTCGGGCTCTTGCCCGTGCTAAGGTGCACTGGGGCAAGATGGATGCTGAGAAGCTTGTGACGGATGCGCCACCGCCGGGCAAGGAGTATCGCAGGCCCGAGATGTATTATAAGGGTGTCTGAAGGGTGCCCGCATTATTGTCGGTGAGTGCTCCAATAATGTAATATTTGAGTAGACTCGCATTTTGTTATCCTGTGCGCTGAAAACTTTGTTCATATGCACTAAGCAACGCTTGTTGATTTAAAATATTACCTTCTGTGCGGCTGTTTATCAAATCTGATAGATGGCAAGTCGTCGGCTTCAGCCCCCATGCCACGAGTGCTGGGGTGTTCGGGATAAATTTGAGCACTCTTGTTCCCATATTTGGGTCCATCTAGGGAGGCGCTCAACACAATGAACGAGGCAACCGGACTTATAATAATTGAACACTCTCACTTAGCCATAGAATTCTATAATTTTAAATTTCGGCGAAGCCCCTAGTGTTCGGAAGGCCGAATTCGGGGCGCTATCCACGCCTGGGCCGGACAAAGCCGGTTCCTCGCTCTAAGCGGCATAAGTCTTTAGGGACTCGAAAAAACCTCTCGAATAGCGACCGGCTCTCGCCTCATCATGACGATCATTTTTAGCTTTCTCCACTGAGGCGCTCGCCCAGCTCAACTGGGGCGCAATCGCAGTGGTTCTCCAGGTGCTACCTTAGCCGATACAACAGAACGTAAGGTACCAAAACATGGGAGCCGGGCAAACCCAACTATTGACCCAAGACATGATTCGGAGCCGATGCATATAATGCTATAAGTTCGGGGTGCCGCACTTGTGAAAGTGTTCGGACTTATCACACCATAATGTGGGGAACTTACGCCCCTGGTGTATTTAGCCGTACCAAAGTGTACGGATGCGACATGTCATAAATGAACATATGTGTAAGAAAGGAATGCAATTATGAGCAAAAAGGTGCTGCATTGTTTATTCAAGAAATACTGCCATGAATGCAGAATGATACAAATAGTGCGATAAGCAAGGGATGGGACTATTCAACATGTCCCCCTCCAGGGGTAGGCTGCGGAATGGTGTATAAAACAGATTTAATGCTCGTAATGGAGACCACCTGGATATTCGTCGTAGCCTTTCTCCTTCCCTGGCTGTTGGATCGTGAGTTCGGCCGGTCTACTGCCGGACAGGGCCTCTGGTGAACGGAGTCCTGTGGGTAAGAAAGAAAAAGAAAAAAAGAAATGACACACTTGGGAGCCCCTGGTGTGGTTAACCCGCATTCTGGGCATGTCGTGGTCGTGCCCCTCCCCCTATGCCCATGGTATCTCCAGAGCGTAATGATGTACGCGAAGGACCAGTCTTGCGATCTTGCGAGGGTTGGGGTTGGGGCCGCATTGCTACCCGTGCTCGGAACATGCCAGGTGGTCTTGTTGTAGGTTACTCCGGGTGCGTTTAGCCGTGCCCGGTCGCTTAACGGCCGGACTCGAGAATTTCCTTAAGAGGCTGCATTGTACTTCTGCCTTGAGAGCCGCTGTATGTTCCTCCGTTCGGAGGGAGCGTTCAGTGTTTCCGTTGACCGTGATGACTCCTCGAGGGCCTGGCATCTTGAGCTTGAGATATGCGTAGTGCGGCACCGCGTTGAACTTTGCAAACGCGGTCCGTCCGAGCAGAGCATGATAGCTGCTACGAAACGGAACTATGTCGAAGATTAACTCCTCGCTTCGGAAGTTATCCGGGGATCCAAAGACCACTTCCAGTGTAACTAAGCCTGTACAATTAGCCTCTACACCTGGTATGACACCTTTGAAGGTCTTCTTTGTGGGTTTAATCCTTGAGGGGTCTATGCCCATCTTGCGCACTGTGTCCTGATAAAGCAGGTTCAGGCTGCTGCCGCCGTCCATCAGGACTCTGGTGAGGTGAAATCCATCGACGATTGGGTCTAAAACCAATGCGGCGAATCCGCCGTGGCGGATACTGGTGGGGTGGTCCCTCCGTATTATTTGCTATCTTGAGAGAAGCCACTAGTGAAACCTATGGCCCCCGGGTCTCTTAGTCTTTTTTCTATCATGCTAGTTTCCGATCTACTACTTTGCAATCTTCTACTTTCCGGTCTATAAACCAAAAATACCAAAATATTTACTTCACCGTTTGTCTATCTCTATAAGATCTCACTTTTGCAAGTAACTGTGAAGGGATTGACAACCCCTTTATCGTGTTGGGTGCAAGTTTGTTACTTGTTTGTGCAGGTATTTGGTGACTTGTGCATTGTCACCTACTGGATTGATACCTTGGTTCTGAAACTGAGGGAAATACTTACTCTACTTTGATACATCACCCTTTCCTCTTCAAGGGAAAAACCAACGCAAGCTCAAGAAATAGCACGCGCAAACAACTAGGGCGCACAAGGTTATTACCGCCTACCGGGCCAAGGTAGTGTGCGTACATAACCTTCCCTAGTTGGAGGCACCGGTGAGAGGCATGACAATAGACCGCATTAGGGCCTTCCCATAAAGGCAAATGTGGTTGCATTGGAAAAGCCCGGTTCGGTGGCACCTAACCAACGAAATGATGGAATTTGTCCCCAAGATAGATCTGTGATAACCGGTACTCCCATATAATTTATCAACCTGTGATCCAAGTCATAGCAATATCCAACAATAATCCAAAGCATAATATCGTCATATCAAAATACTCCGAGGATAGCATAACACTACTATCATGATGAATCCAAGAATCAAGATACTACTAATCCAATGGCAAGATCAAAATATTAACCTAAGATCCTCATGATAACATCACATCCAAAATCATACTCCAAAGCATAACATCCAATACCATCATGAAAGTAATATAAGCCACTAATAATCCAATGGCACATGTCATCCTCATAAGCTGCAAAATATTAATCCTATAACTCCAAGCGACATCATGGCAATAGCAAGATCAAAATATTACTCCGAGAAATGCCATGAACAAGTCATATGTAGCTAATGCAAATTTTAAGCAAGTTTAAATAAGTAAACCATGTCATTGCAATGCAATCATGCAAATGGAGGGTGTAGCTTGCCCGAGAGGGATGGATTCACCGGAAAGAAGTGCGAGAAGCTCGCGGAAAGGATCACTGGAAAACATCCTCTCTCGGAAGGGGCTGAATAAGGGAAAGGTCATAATGGTCATTTTCAGAACGTGAAAACATCATGAAAATGGTACCAACAGAATGGGCTCGATGAGACGAAGGAGTGGGGTTTGGAATCACCTCATTTGGAGTTGTGTGCAAAAAGTTATGGGGGTTTGACTGCCAGAGACCTAGCTATCTGTAAAAATTAATCCACAAAGAAGTCCCTGACTGGAAAACAGAAAACGCATTTCGTAAAATACGCTTTCGGTGAAGTGAAAGCGCATTTCTAGTTGAAGAACACCAGAGTACGCTTTCACCAAAGGAAAACATATTCCGGAAGTGCGTGTCCAGTTATCCACGTCAGCGGGGGCGGGGCCGGGCCTTGTGCCACTGACACACGGGTCCCACCGCTGGCTTCTCTCTCCTCCCATCTCCTTCCTCTCCCCATTGCTCGCCCGCAGAGCAGAAGAAGCTCGCCGGCACCGGTGCTCGTCCGGCCGGCTCTGGCCATCTCCCGCCTCGCTCGACCTATGGATGAGCTCAACAGAAGGAGTCGCACTCGACGGTGTAGGCCACGGGCTCCAAGGTGGACCGAGGCAAGCGGGAGCTTGACCATGGCGAATGGTGGTCTTCGGGCATGAGTGAACTCGTGGTCAGAGGCCACCGGAGGAGGAGGCGAAGGGCGGGGAGGCTCCGGGGTGGTGGTGGAGATCTCTTGGTGGTGGAAGAAGGAGGGGAAGAGGTCTAGCTTGCCGGAATCGGAGATGGCCGAGGCGGCAGCTGTGGCGGACAGGGAAGGCGAGGAGGGGCTCCGGGGCTCGGGAGAGTAGCTGGGCGGCGTCCTGGGAGGTGGTGGAGGCCGCTGGTGAAGAGAGGTGAGGCTGGGAACGGCTTAAATAGGCGAGGTGGAGGGTCACGGGCTTGGGTGCCACCAAGGGCGCGCCAGCCAGCTCCGGCGATGGCGTTTAGCTGCACGGGGAGGACGGGGATGACTAGAGATGGCACAGGAGGGTCACGGAGCAGTAGATGACGCTAGGGACATTTGAAAGAAGGGACGAGCGCAATTAAAGCCATGTCAGCCACTGTTCGCCCGTGGGCACGCGGCGGCGAGTGCTGACGAGGAAGCTACCGGAGGGGGAGAGGGGTCCAGGGTGAAGGCGACGACAAGGGGATCCTCCTAGACATGCACAGGTGCGAAAGAACGACGAGAGGGGGAGGAGCGGAGCTAGGCGACTCCTTGGACGCGGCCAAACGCTATAGAGCGTGTGCACCGTCACGCCAACAACGCGGTCACCTCGTGAACCGGGGCATCCAGTGCTCTCTGGCACCCAAAACATTCTCTAGCTTATTGTCCTTCCAAGACAAATCATTTATGAGGTTATGGCTCGATTAGGGGTACTGTGGTTAGATGGTAGTGATCACCTGAAGTTTTCTTTAGCAAACGTGGCTTCACACCTGTGATCATCAGAGAAGAGCTACGGGCCAAAATTGATGTCTGAGGTGATTAGCTTAGGGAGGACTATAATCCTGCTAATTTTAAGGAGTGGACCACAAAACAACATAGTTGCTTTGTAAATGCACAATTGGTATAGAAATTAGATCAAGATGGTGCACTCACCTAGAGTAACCACGTGAGCTCAAATTTGTCAAGGCAGCATGTTTTGGACATATGAAGGTGCTGAAAAAGTTTCATACCAATTGGAAAAGCCAAAATGGTACTTGCTTCACAAACATTCTCTCTCTCCAAAAACTTGCAATAATATTGGGAAGGAAATGGCTTCATCAAATGGTCCCAAATTTGGCAGAGAGATGTTATTTGAGTAGGAGCATGATTTGGTAATTTCTCAGAATTAATGAAGCAATATAAAATATACTTGCTTCACAGCCTTAAAATATTGCCAGAAACAAATATATGAAGCTGTTCTCACATAGGTGATGGGATGAGGCTCAAAATTGGAGGAGTGGGATTATATAAGCACATGAAGAAGTGTGCAAAATTTCAATTCATTTGAACCACCCTAGCTAGTACTTCCTTCACAAAGCTTCTATTTGGACAGAAACTTTGAAAAATTGCCGAGGAAGATTCACTAAGAAAATGGAGTTGAATTTTGGCATGTGGCAATTATTTGGATAGGATAGAATCCCCAAAATGTTTGGGAGAAAACAGAATAAGATAAATGATACTTCCTTCACAATGTGCCCTTCTGGACAAAAGTGAAGAAGTAATATTGGGGGATTATTTCTGAACTGGTCAAGGAAACGTTTGGTCATATTTGAGCAATATATGACCCAAAGAAATTATGAGAATTAATTGGGAATTTTATGGAAGACAGAAATATAGGTTGTTTCACAACCTAGGTCAGACAGGGTTATTCCTTTAATAGAAAAAAAAGAATATTCCAAGAAAAAGAATTTTGGGGTTGAGCTAGAATGGAAGATGACATGATCTAGGGAGGGATATGGGAATGATAACCCATTTGAGAGAAGAAGTGATGATGATTTCCCAGGTTTCAGGTCCACAGAACCACTTCAAAAATAAAACTAGGGCAAAAACCAAATAAATCAAAAAAAAGAGAAAAGGCCCAAAAACCAGGGTGTTACAGCATGGGTGTCTGGCATCAGCTTCGGGGCTTTCATTTTTTTCGAGGGTACGCCAAAGGCATACCATAGCTTTATAGAAGGGGAGAAAATATGTACAAGAGAGATTTGTAGCTAGTCACGTGGTCATAAGTCGACCAGGACACCGCCTCCACTCCACACACATCACTCTATATGCTACTCAACTACATGCTCCACTCCAGTCGCTCTGGCCTGTTTCCTGGTAAACAGTTCCTGAAAGATGGCCTCCGTCACGCCGAACACATCTAATGTGCTGCTCCTACCAAAGACTCTCGCATTTCTCTGCTTCCACATAGACCAGCAGATCAACATAACCACCGTGTCAAAGCCTTTCCTGCTTGTCTTGGCAATCCGCTTTCTCGCATCGCACCACCAATCAGCAATCTGGGACTGTGTCATGGGGCAAAGATTTAGATCCTCCGATCCTGGTGAAGCAAAGAAACCACACATGCCTGGCGTACACGCACTGTAGCAGGACGTGGTCCACCGTATCCTCGCCCTGGTCATAGAGGTAGCATGGGGAAGTTTGGTCTTGTAGCCCATGCCTAGCTCTCCTATCTGAAGTCCAAAGGCGATATTGCACAGCGAGACACATGAAGATCCGACAGGATAGCGGCACCCAACATTTCCAGATGGCCGCGAAAGAGTGGAACCGAGTCCCTCCCATACAAAGCATCCTGTACGCCGAAGCTGCCGAGTAGACACCGGAATCGTTCCATGCCCAAAGCCGAGCGTCTTCCAACTCCGAATCCAAGTGTACCTCCATAAGTAGCTCCCGGAGCCGAATGAACTGTGCAAGAACGTTAGTGTCAAGGATCCCGGTAATGTCATCTGTCCAGGCGTGCAAACAAAGCCCCTCTCTGACAAGTCGTTTGTTTGCCACCTGCGTCCTGACTCTGGCAACCACCAAGGGTGCAATCTCAGCAACCGTGCCTCCGTTGAGACATCTATCTCTCCAGAAAAGGGCGTGCTCACCATTCCCAACACGCCATTGGACTAGACTCCGAAAAGCGAGAGCCACCTACTTATCCGCGGTGAGGTTTAGGCCCTGCCAGGTCCTAGAAGGATCCGTCCGTCTCAGAGCGATACCGTGCTTGTGTAGATCAATGATGCCCAACTCTCCAAGCTGCTTGGGGCGACATACTCTCCTCTAGGATACCACACATTTGCCACCGTTTATAGCTTCTGTGCCAGCCCAGAAAAAAGCGCGACAACCCTTATCAACTTGTTGCAGGGCCCACTTCGGCGCCTCAGCAACCATGAGATTGTGTGTTGGCCTTGATCTCATGACTTGATTTACCAAGACGAGCCGTCCGGGTCTAGTGACTAGGCCATGCTGCCAGCCAGGCATTATATGGAGAGCCACGTCTACAATCGGCTGCCATTCATTCCGTTGTTGAGTTGCTTAATGCATAACTGTAGGCCCAGGTACTTGCACGGAAAGGAGACGATCTTCCATGGTAGAGGATTCCTAACCAGCTCCACGTCCTCCTCCTCGGCTCCACGTCCTCCTCCTCGGATTTTATGAGAATTGTCGCAGACTTAGCAAAGTTCACTATCAATCCTGAAGCCACTCCAAAGATGCCAAGCAGATCCTTCACCAATTGCAACTCCGATCTGGTCGGCCTAATGTAGAGGACCACGTCATCCGCATACAGGGAGAACCTCTGCATCGGGCTACAACTGGCAATAGGGCTGAGGATCCCTTGCTCATGTGCCTTGATGACAAGCGAGGTGAGAGTCCACCCATAGTTCGGATCTACGGTGCCTTGGGTCGGGTGCAGTGTGGCACTTTGTGCATGGGGCAATGGTTGTGAGGTACACGAGGTTGGGCAACGAGCAGGCCGGGCCTAATCCTAGTGATCTGCTGGCAACAAGAGCCACATTGGTGGTCGGGAGTTCGCCGTCACACAGTTGTGACTTAGGTTGCCGATCATTGACAACGACGATGGTGGCTCTCATAGTGATCCAAGCTACATTCTTTGAAGTATCTATTAGCACGACATTGTTCCTATTTAGGTCAACAGTGTGGTGACATCTCTACCTGAAGGCGTGTGCAACATCGTGCATGGTTTTACCCAGGAGCACACATAGATAGCAGTAGATTTTCGACCACGTCCCCCTAGTTCCCCTATATCCTGCCAACATGGTGGGCCACGTCACGACAATTTATCAAAGATCAAATTTGGATCATGCACCCGGTGGTCCTCATGTGTTCCTTCTCCCACACCAGTGGTTTATGGTTTTGTTCGATGGTGTCAAAACATCGTATCCAAGATTTTTATGGATAACTTAGAGATGGATGGTTGCCCTGGGATGTTTGGTCTTTGGCGTGAATCGATGAGCGTGGTGTTGTATCCACCGTTGGTGAAAACCCTAACCAGGGATTCTAGTGATGTTGGCGTCTTTAAGCATAACTCTTTTTTCTTGAGGGGGTCATGTTGAGGTTCTAGCAAAACTGCTATTCTGGATCCTTCTCCGGGGGGCTAACAACCTATGAGTTGCATATAACAGCTCAGGCAACGCCAGTAGATGTGTTGATTCGTGGCTTCATTTCTTGATTGGAGGCATTGTTTCAGAACGTGCACATTTGCCATGATGCTAAGGGGGTGTAGGTGGTGCTCCGTCGAAGACGATGTTGTTTAATTCTTTTTGTTGGTCCACGTGCGTTGCGTCTTGTGTGTGCATTCTCTGTGCCTTGACATCGGGTTTGTTGCTGAATCTTGTGTGGCGTTTTACTAATCTTGCCATTTCAGAAAGAAAAAAACATAGACCAATCAGAAGCCTGAGAATTTCCCCCAATTGTACTTGCATGGAGGGAGCAAGTAGTAGCTGTGGAAGCATCAAGAGCATTGTAAAATTGAAGCATACCCCTTATTGCAGTCAGAAAATATAGAACATGTAATTATCACCAACACAAACCGCACCCCCCTCAGTTGGTTCGAAAGATCAACCGATCACCCATGCATTCAATGCATTCATCTCGAAATCCGCCAAAAACAAGAAGATCAAATGCACGTACGCCACGACACCACACCACACGACGGATGCAGCCCTTCATCACCACTAGCATAGCAGACAGCTTCTTCCTCCTACGCACGACGTATGTTTGTATATACTGTTAGTTTTAAATAGCGCGCTAAGCATTTTAGCGGCGGACTTCTTCCAAATGCTATAGCGTGCTATAGCGGAGCTATAGCGCGCTATTTAAAATGTTTGTTTATTTGTTTGAACCAAAGTCTCTTAGCGCAAGACCTTTTATAAACGCTATAGCGTGCTATAGCGGGCTATTTAAAACAGTGAGTGTTATGTAGCTTCCTTGCTCATGATTTAGTGTAGGATTGCATTGGGGGAGGCTCGGGCAGGGGCTGGTGGACGGAGAAGGAGTTGGACCGGGACACGGGCCGGGAGTAGCTGGACCGGCGGAAGGCGCCGGCGGTCATCTCGTCCGCGGCGTCGGCGGCCGCATCGGGGTCGGAGGCCTCGGCGTCCCTCTCCCCGGGGATCTTGCACTTCCCGCCCAGGATGATGGACTTCTTCCACAGCGTGTCCTCGGGGTCGTCCTTTTCCTTGTGGCGCGGCTCCAGCTTGCTCAGCTTCATCTTGTCCGGGATGTTGGCGAGGCTCTTGCCCACGTTCATGGACATGCTTTTGCCCACGCCCATGGACATGGAGACGGACAGCCTCCGCCGCGACGCCGTTTTGGGCAGCGGCGGCGGCTCGATCGGCCCGTGCGTGGCCAGCTCCGGCGGCAGCGTCACCACCTCCTCCTCCCCTTCCGCGCCGCCCTGGCTCCCGGAGGCGTCGGAGGCCTGGGCGTCCGCGGCGGGCTCCTGGCTGACCGCCTTGGGCTTGCGGCCGCACGCCGAGCACATGGTCGAGGCGATCGCCACGGTGGCCACGACGCACGCCACGAATAGGGACAGTGAGACGGGGTCGTGGGCGCCCAAAGAGGGGAAGGGGAAAAGCTCGACGTCCCGCCGTGGCGGCGGCGACCACCTTACCATCGTTGTCCCCGGCGGGGCGAGGAGAGGCTTGCTCGGGGGTGTGGACGAGCTCCTCCTCTGCCCAGAGAGGCTGCGGCTCGTCGGAGGCGTCCTCTCCTTTCCCGCGGGGAGCAAATCCTCCCGTTTCCAAATTGGGAAGGGGGAAACGGCCGGTTCGGGTGTTCACGTTGTGTGGCCGAGGGATTGTACTGGCTTGTTTGGTTCTTAAATTGGCCAAACTAATTTTAGAGATAAAGAAACAACCCAAACATGTTTCAGAAAAATAGGGTTTGCACCGGTGTAATCTATTTTGTTAAGTTAGCCATAATTATAGGCAAGTATACGAGTTACCACACTACTGGAAAAATTGTGGTTACCAAGTTTTTTCATGTTTACCGAGTACCGGAATGCGGGATCACGTCGATATGTAAGCAGAATACGGATCTCGGCAGACAGAATGGCACGTCATATGGTACACAATAGCTACATGTCAATCGGCCGGTTTTTGCAATTGTGGTCAGTCGATTTTTGCTCCGTTGGATTGCGCTTTGCGATTCGTGGTGTTGTTTTTTCTTTTTTTGGTGTGAACGCGCTTGGGTTGTGCTTGGTTCTGTCAACTGACTCGTTTTTGTTGGTCAGTCGATTTTGCATCTGGGCTGGTTGTTGTGCCCGTTAAGGTGCCCGACCCGTTATTTTCTGCGAGGCCCAACCGAGTCCGTCTCCGCTTGCCTTTTCCCTTCCTCACTCTCCACTGGTGCGGTCAGTCTCCTCCTCACGCTCCTGCCTCTTCGTCGCGCTCTGTCTCCTCCTCTCCCGTATTGCTCCAGCTCGATTTCCTTTGTGTTTTTTGTTCTTTTTGATTTTCCCGTTGCTACTGCTCTATAGATCTGCGTGAGCTAGTCAGTTTGATGTGGTTTTGTAGGTCTTTTGGTCTTGCTGGTGCTCGGATTCAGTGTGTCCGTTGTCGAATCCGTAAGGAGATCTGCTTTAGGAGGTATGTATATGCTCGGTCTCTCGTGTTTTTGATTAGTTCTAGTTGGGGTTTTGATTGATGCTTGGTCAGATGTGTCTGTACGAGCATGTGTTGGCTAGGGTTTGTGAGTTCCCCCTTTTTTTATATCTAAGTTTGTTGTATGCTGAACAAGTTTTGCTTTTTAGGTCTTTATTAGTTCTCATATTGTAGCGGAATTGGAGCTACAGATTTGTAGCCTTGTGTAGATTTCGTAGCCCTCGTTATTGTTATATTGCTAGTGTTTCTTAGTGTTCCTTTTTTTGTGTTCTAATCTGCCCCATCTTGAGTCTATTTCTGATGTTAGCCCCAACTAATTATTAGATTTGCAGGTGTATTTCGTGAAAGCCTTTGTTAGTCTTATATTGCTAGGGTTTCTCATTTTTCCTTGTGTTATGTTCTAACCCCCCCCCCCCCCCCCCCCCCATATTTTCTAGCATATTGTGATTTTAGGCGCACCTAGGTCTTACACTGCAATATTGTTTTTAGATGTGTTTTTGCATGTTCTAGTTGATTTTTTCTGTGTTTTCATGGTTTATTTGTGAAAAGGTCATTCTTTTTTTTGGTATGTAGTGTGTCTATAATTATTTTTGATAGTGATAGCCAGTAGGTTAGTTGTTTAAGTTTTGTGCACCGTTTTTTTATTTTTGTCACATGAGTGTAAGAAGATTTGAATTTTTAGCCTAAATGCTGATATCTTGTACTTCCTCCGTCCGAAAATACTTCTCATTGGAATGGATGTTTCTAGATATATTTTAGTTGTAGATACATCCATTTTCATCCATTTTGATGACAAGTAATTCCGGACGGAGGGAGTATTTGTCCAAGGAGTATAAAAGGTGTTGAATTGAATTATATGAGCATTATACGTATTTTTAGTATGATTTTATTTTAGTTGCAGGAGTATAAAAGGTGTTGTATTTAATTATATGAGCATTATAATGCAGGTTCCTTTTCCATACTTCTTGCAGAAGAATTCTTTTTTGTTGTTCATCTACTGTTTAGTGTAGTGTGTACAGTTGATGAGGAACTGGATATGCCTTTTTGGTGTATGTTGTTGGTGTTATTTTGTAGTTAACGGTTTTAACAGGCTTCCTTTTTCTATTGCAACTTCGAGCTACTAGTTCTTTTGTATGTGCACATTTTGTTGTGGGTTGCACAGTTAAAGTCAGTTAGTTGTGCAACTTTTTAATTCTTACTTGTGAAAAATTTCTAAAAGGGTTATTAATTTGTCAAAAAAAATATTCTTATTTTTTACAGGCATGGTTTGCCCCATTTGTCGTTGTCCGGGAGCTCCTCGTGCGCCAGATGCATTTGTTGGTCAAGTTCTGATCAACTTTGATGTTGTTCCTGATCAAGATTGCTTTAGGCGCATGGTTAGTAATTTTTTTCATGTTTTTTACTTGGTTTGTACTAATATAACGTAATTTCTGTAAGCTTTTTACATTTGTTTTCTTGATTTCTGTGTTGTAGAAGTTTTTTGTCGGTTCTGATCAGTAGTGTTTGAACTATATACTTATTTTTCTGTTATTATTTTTGGTCTATTTTCATCAAATGTAGGAGTATCTACTCAATATAGATTCATATAAGACTGAGGAATTGTATGAGCAGAAGACCAGGATGGTTCAGAGATGTTTTCAACTTGCTCGTGGCGCTAGGGCGATTCATAATTGTGACGAGGTTAGTTCTTCATTGATTAATGTTTGTTTGATTGTTTACTATATCTTTTTTTTGCAGTTGCTGATTTTATGAGCACGCAATTTCTGATTTGATGTTGCGCAATTTCTAGTGCACAATTATATAATTTTTTTTGTATGATTTTTTTACCCATTTACTTTGTAGTTTAGAATAATTTGCTTCTCATGGTTTGAGGTACATCTTCTCATAGTTTTTCCTTGTCACTAGAGTTTACCTTTTGTCTACTTAATTCAGATAGTTGCACATAGGTTTCTTTTTATGCAAATTCAACGAGGTTATGCTGCAATTTATAAGTTCAATTAATTAATGTTTCTCAATATTTGAATCCATGTCAATCTTATAGTATTATTTTTTCAATATTTTTATTCTAAAAGTTTGTGTAATGTATGCTTATGATTTGCAGGTTCATTTCCCAACAGTACATCTAAAACACTGGTTTGATTTTGTCGTTCTTTTTCAACATGAAACATTTGTTATCTTGGATTCCGCTTATGACCAGGATAGTCCTTTTCTGAGAAATGTGTTGAACATACTGGTTAGTGGTTTGTATCATTTCCATATAATGTTTCTTTTGTCCATTTCTCAAGTTAGCCTGACTTGTTCTTTTTCTATGTTTTATGTACATTTTTGTAGATCCCAAATTTTAAAAGAGTCTAGAATATGTTTGGCTCAAAGCAAATTACAGATTGGAGTCCATGGGGATTGCACTTTGCAAAACTTCCTAAGCAAAGCAATAAGTATTTCTCTGCCCTACTTACATGTTTCTGCACACTCAGTTGTTGCTTGTTCAAGTGTTGTTTCTTTGGTTCAGGATTTTTTCAAACTGATATTATGCATTATTTTTATATCCATCCTATTTGTTCTTCTGTAGTTACATCTATAAATCATGTGCAAGTTCTTCATTTATCTTTGTCCAATAATTCTTCGTATAGCAATATGTCTAGGAATTTTAGTTTGCTCCATGATTATTTTTGTTTAGCATTCCTACTGTGTGACTCTATTTGTTTCTTGCTTGTATTTGCATTGCGCAAGTTTATGATTTTACGTTGTGCAAGTTATGATTTTATGCTTGAAATTTATTTTTTACTTATTTTCAATTTATGTCGTATATTCACGTATGATTGCGGGGTTCATCTGTCAATGTACTTAAAGCATTGGAAGCCTAGGGTTAAGATGCAGGATTTTATTTGTGATGCTGATATTCTCAATCTTCGAAATAAGTTGGCTAATGAAATGCCTTTTTCTGATCAAAACATTCTGACTGAAGCAAAGAATCACATTCTTGAATACTAGTTACTTAGTGAGTCTCCTTTTTACTGCTTGTTTTTCTGTTCTTAATTACATGTAGTAATATTATCCGAGTAACAAAATTTTCTAGTAGTTTTTTGTTTGATGACATGTGCAAATTGTGATGGGTTACTATAAGAATATCAGCATGTGATGTTTTTAGTCATGTGAATTTTAATTATGGTGTTTTTAGTCATGTGATGATTCTGTTCCTATGCATTCTATTATGAACATGTATACATTTCTACACTAGAATTTTAATTGTTATGCCTGCTCACTTTTTGGTCTTTTTTTTACGTTGTGACCAAGCCTTTTCAAGAGGAATATTTTTTTCGGAATTCTTGATGATTGTCGAAGTGCGCAAATTCACTGTTCTTTCTGAAGAAGATCAGAAATGCCATAGAACTCTTAAAGTTGTGAAGAGTTTCAAATACACTCGTAAAATTGATATGTAGTGCTTTTGTGGTTGGATGTTCTCATCTGTGTAAAATAACTTTGTAAAGATTTTTGATTGCACGCTTGACTGTTTTGTGAAAGATTATACAATTTAAGTGAGAGTTACTATTTGAACTATGTGTGTAAATTATATATGTGTGAGCTATTTATCCCAAGTTATTCAATCACTTTTGAGCTTTTTCTCATTGATTTTCATGAAAGATCAATCAGTTTTTTTGTCTGAAATGAATTTTTCTGGATCCTTTACTATTTGCTTCATCTTTCTAGATTAAGCAATAGTACTTTCTGCATGTGATCCTAAATGAATAGTTGCCAATTTGTTTCAAATTTTTTTGGTACATTTGTTTGCGTTCTGAGTTTTCGTTTTCTTCCTTTTCTTATCATTCTTCTGTTTTCAAGTTTTTATTACGACTGCAAATTTCTTTGGGTTTATCATGTTCATCCCCATATTAAGGGTCTTGTTTTCATATAAGTGCGTCCATGATTTAACAATTCATCGAGTTTTATGCTTGAACTTGCTCGTTCATGTCATGTGCAATTTTTTGTTTCTTTTGGTGTGCAACTTTACTTTTTTAGGTTTTCTTTTTTATCCCCATGATTAGGTTTGTTATTTATTACGCCCTGAATCTATTGTTCTTGCGTGCTTTTGCTTTTGCACAAGTTCTTGTGCAAGTTACGGTTTTCTGCATGAAATTTATATTTTAATCAAGCAGTCATGTGCAATTTTCTTTAGGTTTATCATGTTCATCACTATAATCAGGGTCTTGTTTTCATATGTAGTGCTTCCATAATTTAACAATTTACCTAGTTCTATGCTTGTCCTTGCTCATTGATGTCATGTGCAATTTTTGTTTCTTCTGGTGTTCAAATTTACTTTTAGGTTTTCCTTTTTATTCCAATGGTTAGGTTTATTTTTTATTACGACTGCCTGACTCTACTGTTCTTGCGCGCTTTTGCTTTGCGCAAGTTCTTGATTTATGTTGTGCAAGTTACGGTTTTCTGCATGAAATTTATGCTTGTTTTTCATTACCGTACTTGCGGGTAGGTTAATTTATACTTGTTTTTCACATTTAGCATATTATTATTTTTTGATAGTGAACTTTGCCTGATTTAACAATTTACCTAGGTTTAATGTTGTATACTTGCTCGAAGATGTCATGTGCAATTTTTTTTCTTTGGTCTGCAAATTTAACATTTTTGACCTTTGTTTTATGTTTCCTTTTTTGCTCGTAGATGTCATGTGCAATTTTTGATTCTCTGATCTGCGAATTTAATTTGAGGTTTTTCTTTTTTATTCTCATGATTAGGTTTGTTTTTTACATTACTGTATGCATTTTTGGTAGAGAACTTTTGCTGCGAGGTCTCAATAATTTTAGGTTAGAGCTTACATATGTATGATTATTATCGTACTTGCTCGTAGATGCGATGTGCAATTTATGCTTCTTTTGTTGTGCAAATTAATTTTAGCTTTTCTTTTTATCCCGATGCTTTATTTTTGGTTGCGGTCATGCAAAATTATTTTTAGGTTTTTCTTTTTTTATCCTCATGATTAGTTTTGTTTTTTAATTTGAGCGTATGCATTTTTCATAGTGAACTTTGCTATGAGGTATGAATGATTAGTTTAGGGATTACATATGTATGATTATTACCGTACTTGCTGCTAGATGCGATGTGCAATTTATGCTTTTTTGTTGTGTAAATTAATTTAGGTTCTTTTTTTTATCCCCGTGCTTTTAGGTTTGGTAGAGGTCATGCAATTTTTTAGGTTCTTTTTTATCCCCGTGCTTTAGGTTTGGTAGAGGTCATGCGATTTTTTTAGGTTTTTCTTGTTTATCTTCACAATTAGGTTTTGTTTTTTTACTTTGAGCGTATGCATTTTTTATACTGAACTTTGCTGTCAGGTATGAATGATTAGGTTAGGGCTTACATACGTATGAGTATTACCGTACTCATACATGACTAGGTTAGGGTTCTCCTCAATATCGTGAAAGGTGTAAGAAGGAAGGTGGAGGGTAGAAGTGCCGGTCGAGTTGTTAACGGGTTGCGGGTGAGGCTAAGAAAACTGAAGTAGATGGCCCAGAAGATGAAAACAGAGAGTACAGAAAGCCCAGATTTGTGGGCTGGTGACGTGAAAGGAATCGACTAACTCTTTTTTTAGGCTCAGTCGATCTGAGTTCCCTCTGTTCGTGTGTTTTTTTTTTCTGTCGACTGACCATTCCCTCTGAATTCAGTCGATTGGCACATAGCCAATCCCCACATGGTAAACTAAATTAGAGTATTAGACACTAGGACCGAGAATGTTGAGTGCCGAGTGAGGGGGTGTTTGGTTGCTAGGGACTAGATTTTTTTTAGTCCCAGGGACTAAAAAAAAGACCCTTCAGTAGAGTCTTTTTCTAGTCCATATAAAAAAAGTCTCACCTGTTTGGTTACATAGGGATTAAAAGAAGCTTTTTTTTAGTCTAATCCCTGTAATCAAACAGGGCCTTAGTCTCGTCACAGAGCCTGATTGATGGGTGTTCACTAGCAATCACTATGGCCCTACAGGATTCCATCACCTGCACATAGACCAAGAAGAGAAATTTATTGGGTCAAGAGTTCATGAATTTACTAGTTGAGACTAGGCTTTGTCCTGTCATCTTCAACAGTGATGTACGGCCTCTCTTCCAAAAAAATTTGGAGTTAATTCTAACAAACTTGTATTAGTTTGATCAAGTCCATAGAAACATCTAAAACCAAATTAGTACTATGAAATTTCTTCTATTAAATATATTTTCATCATAGAGTTGGTTGAACCTAAGCAAGTTTGATTTAGAACAAACCTAGAATTTCAATTATTTTTGAACGGAGGGAATATGCACCTCTTTTCCGATAAAGGGTTTCCCCTCGCTTTAGATTATAAAGCATCCAACCGATACATCCAACTCACTGGGGCCGCAGCACAAACAAGGCCAAAAGGAAAACAAGAGAAAGAAAAGAGAAACAATGCCGACACCGGCAGATCAACTAAGCGACGAAGACCGGCAACCGCTGCACCCTCCGGGAAAGTACCATCGCGTTCCTAGCATTCCAGAGCGTCGCGTACCAAGCAACACCTTCAAGAAGGAATGCGACGACGCCGTCGCTGTTGCCGAACAAGTCCTAGGGTTTCCCCGGTACGCGGAGGGCAGTGGGGAACGGGTATACCCGACGCCCTTCGGGAAGGTCCGGCGGCGCCCGCGGGCGTCACCAAGTCGGAGCCGGACGAGCCGCCAGGGATTTCTCCCGACCCAGACAAACACCACTACCCTGGACCTCCGAAATGCACCACCCAATCTGCCGCCAACCAGCCTGTGCCACCACGGTCACCGAACCAACATCGCCGTCTCACTGGGGCCGCCAACGCGAGACTTGGGGGGAGGGAAAGGAGATAACGGCCACGGGGGCAGCCGCAACTCGACCGGCGGGAGGGGACAACCTCCATCGCTCTCGCGGAGCCGACAGGACACGACGACAAGGACTTGCCAGGCCCCAACGGCCCGGCCGGACCCATGTGGTTCTGGACAGTACCTATCCCCACGCTGCAGCACACCGGCCAACGAAGCCAGCACCGCCCGTAGACCACCGACGCCTCGCCACCACCAGGGAGCAACACCGCCGCGCCGAGCCGCCGACCCGCACCAGCCTAGATCGGGCCCTATATGGCCCAGATCTGGGCCGAGCGGGCACCACCAGCCGCCAGCGCCACCCGCGACCAACGGCCGCGCCGCCGCGCCAAGGGCACCCGTGGCCCACGGGATCGCCGCCGCAGAGTCACACCGCTGCCGGCCGAGCAGCACCGCTGCCGTCAGGAGGCCGCCACGCCCCCCAACACGCGCGCGGGGAAGGAACAGCCCACCGCCGCCCGCGCCGCGCGGGCAGGGCCCGGCGGACCAAGCCGGCGACGGGGGGGGGAGGAGAAGGACGGGAGGGGCGGAGGAGAGGGGAGAAGAGGGGTTCGCCCGCCGCCCGTGAGGGGAGGGGGGGCGAGCGAGCGAACGGGGGCCGGTGGAGGGGAGGGGGAGAGGGGGGCGGGACGGTCTGAGGTGCATGCACCGGCGGCCGGCGGCGGCTAGGGCGGAGGCGGCTGCGGGGGGAACCCGCCATGCTTTTTTTTGCTCTCTTCGAGTCCGAGGTAGCCAGGTGGAATATCATTATGGCGCTAACAAGGAGCAGTATTAGAAGCTATAAGATTAATCTCTATCGCACGATCCGTCAACCTCTTCTAGCTCCTTGGACAATGCAAAACGGGCTTCACCTTCAGTTACTGGATTCATAATTATTTTGGTGACATATATTATGCTTTCAGAATAATTGCCCACTTGCCAAAACAAGAAATACACGCACAACCTGCGGTGCCGGCTCAATTTTAGAGATGTCTTACAACGGATCGGCAAAGAGCATGCACATAATTTGGATTTCCTTCCATTATTTGAGGAATATAATTAAAAAAAAGACAGGCATATCAAGTAGACAGCCTATAGATGGATCATCTATGCGTTGTGATGTGAACTTCAAGCTTCATTCCACCCTCACAGTCTCCAGGTTTGCTGCTGATGGCGTACATCGGGCCTTGGCTACTGAGCTCGAGCTTGTCGTAGCCAGAGGTATATGTATCGTCCCCGACAGAACCATTGCTGAAGTTTTGGCCATGTGAGAAGGTGTCTTATTTGCACAGTTGAGGGGCTACTCGCATGTGGTAATGGAGGCTGATTGCCTAGAGGTCGTAAATCTCTGAAACTCGCATCACAACCCCAGATCGGTTGTGACGTCTATCTTCGATGAAATTAAGGGAAGAGCCATGGAGTTTGCTTTTTTTTCGGTTTGGCACGTCAATAGGGAAGCCAATGTTGGAGCTGACCTATGTGCTAAACATGCCACTGCTTTATCGGTTTCAGATTGTTGGTTGGAGTCTGCTCCATCCTTTATAGCTGCAAGCCTTATGGCTGTTTGTAACAGAATTTCTATCATGCAATAAAGATCCCTATTTCCAGTCAAAAAAAAATCTTTATTCACTATCATCGCGTTATGCATCTTCGGATTATACTTGAACACTGCATCAATGGAAACATGGTCAGTTCCATATATACACTCGTTATTGCTTAGCATTAAACCAGGGCCTACTAATTAAAGAACAAGTGTATGGATCTTATAACAAGGGCCTATTGATTAGTGTGTCATGTGCTCTAATGCATCGTTCGTCTAACAGTCTCTCCTGTAACTAAAATTTCAATTACGCAATGATCTAGAACAAGATCGATATCATGGCTAGGACTCCAGATGCTATGGTGATACAAATTATTTCCATCACGTGAAACATACTCTCTCCTTTCCTAAATATAAGTCTTTTTAGAGAATCCAACAAGTGACTACATACGGAGCAAAATGAGTGAATCTCACCCGCAAAAAAAAAATGAGTGAATCTACACTCTAAAATATATCTACATACATCCGTATGTCGTAGTCCATTTGAAATGTCTAAAAAGACTTATATTTAGGAATGGAGGGAGTATAATATAACATTTCATACTTTGAAACAAACATTCATGTGCATCAAAATTAACGATTATCTACCATACTCACCAAGCACGTCACCAGGGTAGAAGGTCTTGTTCCTCTCCCAGCCATGAACACCAAAGGTCCATCCCTTTTGACCTCCGACTATCCACTCCGTCTTGCTAAAACCACTGGTTGCGAAGCACAGGGTTAGCACCAACCCAAGAGCAACGGCGCCAGTGCTGCTCATGCTTCTACCTAGTGCCATTGCCGCTTTTTCACTACTAAGGGCGTGTTCGGTAGCCCTCTGGCTACTCAACTCCTCGACTCCAGCCTTGGAGTCGTGCCGAACGGTTCAACTCCTGGTTATTTGACTGAGAAGCTGGCTCAATGCTACGTGCAAAATCAACGGAGTCGCGGAGCTGGAAATACCTGGCTCCATGGAAACTGGGAAGCTGGATTCAGCAACAATTACGGGCGTATGCCACCGCCAAGTGATCGATGGACTGCACCAATCGTTCCCTCAAGGCCACTCCACCACACCCACGGCTCCTTTTCCCCTTCCGCCAACCCTAGCCGCCGCTCTGCACCGACAGCGCCGGCGCCCGCGCTCTCCACTGCCACTTCGCACCTTCAGCGCCGGCGGCCGCTCTCCACCGTCGGTCGTCCGCCGCCGTCGCAAACCGTCTCCTTCGTCCCCCACCACCCATCCCCGCCCTGCTCACCCTCATCTGCTGCTCTGCATCGACAGCGCCGGCGGCCGCGCTCTCCACCGCCGGTCTGCACCCTCAGCGCCGGCAGCCGCGCTCTCCATCGCCGGTCGTTCACCGCCGTTGCGAACCATCTCCTCCGTCCCCGACCACCCATCCCCGAGCAAACACTTTCTGGCCTGCTTACCTCGTCAATCGCTCGCAACGAGAAGCTGCAGCACCGAAAGGGTCGCTCACTCCTGGAGTTTAGGTGGGAAGCTGGCTGCTAGATCTGGGCGACGGAGTTGAGGATTTTGCAGCTGTGGTGAACTACCGAACACGCCCTAAAGCTCACAAAAGTGAATTTGATTTGCGTTGGTGGGGAAGGGAAACCCACTATTTAAAGGCTCCTGATCAAGGTTCAGTCACTCATGCAATATTTGAAATTAACTGTACTAATTAAGAAGTAAAGACATTTACTTTTGATTTGTTCCAAGATACAAGAGCTATATATCTAGGAAAAATCTGCATTTAATTTGCCGCGCATTTAATTTTATATTTCAAGATCATATAAAGACATATAAAGTAAATGTAAGAGATTTTATTATTTCTACTAATGTGTGCGACTAAATTTCATATTCAACCACACCTCTGCTTTTGTGAGGTCCATTTACAATATAAGATATGTTATAATTTTCTTTAGTATTTTTAAATTGCTTTCTTTTATTGCATTAGATATACGGAAATATTAACGCCCACACGTGTGGCATGTTTGCACTTCGCCCACATGCGTTGATACACGTTGATTCTGTTTTGCACGAATCCTAAAGAAATCTGTTAGATTTTCAGTGCCATGTGGGCATCATCATGTGTGTGGGCGTTGAAGAGTTCACCCACACGATCCACAACACGCGGTTGCCAGCTGCGCCGTGTGGGTGAACCAGTTTCTGCCCACACAGTCACCATGTAGTCCACGCGCGTGTCGGCGAATTGCTCTTCGCCCACACGACGCTCGTACGTTGTTAGATGGCAACTGTAGTTGAGCGTATGTGGCAACTAGGTAAACACACATGGCAACTATGATTCGTTGCTAGATGGCAACTGCAGTTGTGCGTATGTGGCAACTTGGTAAACACACATGGCAATTGTGATTAACCATACATGGCAACTATGATTGGACCACATGTGGCAACTAGTTAATCACACATGGCAACTATTGTTTGATCACGTAGGGCAAGTAGTTTATCATACATGGCAACTATGGTTTGAATACACGCGGCAACTACTGTTACTTAGACATGGCAACTACCGTTACTTAGACATGGCAACTACATTTGCCATTCCGGGTGACTAAAGTTGCCATCCCCCGGGGTAACTAAAGTGCCATCCCACGGGCGTGCCAGGATGTGTGGGCAGATTTGCTTCATGCCACACACGCGGGGTGAGGATGAATAGTAGTTTCTTGGGTGTGTGGCACGAAGTGGCTACACCCACACGTGTGAGTAGCTCTAATGTTCGCCCACACATGACCCTTGTGGGCTACCTCCTGCTGACGCCACATGATATGTGGGCGGATGTCTAATATGCCACACGTGTGGACGTGAGTAATTCCAAGGATGGAAACATTAGACTCTACACCTTCAAAGATAAATTTAATCCTTTTAACAAGCTACGTTAGAAATAGGCTCGTATTGTAGTTTGCAACTGTGGTCAAAAGGAAGATGAAGGTCGCCTCTCGTTTTCCACCCCTAACCCTAGGCGGCTAGGGCAAACTCTCCCCATCATGTTTCACCGGCGACCCCGTTCATTCGTCTCCCTTCTGTCTGCCACTCCGATGGCCGGTGGTGGGAGGGAAATCCCGATGCCTCTGCTCCGGATAGTAGTTTAGGTTAGGTTTTTTTTAGTCCCCGCACATGTGGCGCTCGGACGAATGGCCACGCTTCTTCTTTGAGTTTGTCTTCCAGGCTTCGATCCTCCTCGAGTTCGTCCAGCTAGATGTATAGTTGATGGAGCTCCCATGTAAATTCCTACCATCTCCTTGGGACAATAGGGTCAGGGTTTCTCGTCATGTGACGAGATTTGGTGTCAGGTGCTTCGGATGTATGCAAGGGTACAACAGCGATGACTATGGCTCCAAGACCCTGGTCCTTAGGGGTACGTGTAGGGAGACTTCCCACTGTTATCGATAAGGTCAAGCTGGCTCCGGTAGGGGAGCGACGACAACATCGTGTCAACTACTTGTTTAGGTTGCAGTAGTGGTCGTTCGTTGGTCTCGGAATCTCGATGTAACCTCACAAAAAAAAGATGATGAAACCTAACAACTATATCTCGCATTCAGCGAGACGGTAGGATGTCTCGCTGAAGGGTTACAGTAATTGGGCCGGCACATTGGCGCATAGTTAAAGAAAAAAGGGAAGGGAGAGGAGAGCATGAGGGATCAATCCCTGGAGGTCCAGGAAGGTAGCGAGCGTGGCTTAGCCACCGCGCCCACCTACTATTCTTGTTAAGTAACAGGGGCGCCACCTACTTGAAGCGAGTAGAGCCTATTTTATTGTTTTTAACGTTTTCTTTTTTTTCTTTCTTTTTTTCTTTTCCAGGTTTTTAGTTTTTTAATTCTATTTTCATTTGTTTTCCGTTTTTTATTTTTTATTTGGTTTTCATTTTTTTCATTTTCTTTGTTTCTTTTGGTTTTCATTCTACATTTTTTGTATATGTCAACAACATTTTTCTAATGCATGTTTAACACTTTTGCAAGACAAATTTAATTTTCTTAATACATGATCTACATTTATATACACATTTTCAATATTTTTTTAAATGCTGGAGTAACATTTTTCAAATACATGATTAGTTTCTTTAATATTTGGTCAACATTATTCCTATACATAGTTTTTAAAAACTTCAAATGCTTAATTAACATTTTTAAAATACAACATTAACGTTTTCTAATACATGGTCAATATTTTTTTCTATGCATGTTTAACTTTTTCAAATGCTTGATTAACACTTTTTAAGTGCAATATTAACATTTTTTTACGCACATGGTCAACATTTTTTCTCAACACATTTGAAAATTTTCAAATTCTTAATTAAGATTTTTCACATACTTGTTCAACACTTTTTCAAATGCTTGATTAACATTTTTATATACATGATCAAAAAAACATCATTTTTTTAATACAAGATAAACATTTTTTCCATACACATTTAGCATTTTCCAGAGGGGCTTGATTAACATTTTTTACACACATGATCAAAAAAAATATCATTTTCTTAATAAATGGTAAAACATTTTTTTCTATATAGATTAATCATTTTTCAAATGCTTGATTGACAGTTTTCAAATACTTGTTTAACAGTTTTTTTTTCAAATGCTTGAATAACATTTTTATATACATGATCAGAAAAAATCATCAATCTTTAAATACATGGTCAACATTTTTTTCTGTACACGTTTAACATTTTTTCAAATGCTTGATTAACATTTTTCAAATGCATGTTTAACACCTTTTCAAATTCTTGGTTAAGATGTTAAAAAATACAAGATTAATTATTTTCATACAGGTTTTTAACATTTTTCGTATACGTGATAAATACTTTCTCTATACACATTTAACAGTTTTCAAATGCTTCGTTAATATTTTTTGTACAGTGTTATATATATATATATATATATATATATATATATATATATATATATATATATATATATATATATGACAAATTTTATCTACAAGCAATGGTAGTTACCCCCTAGCCGTCTGTCCTCCACGTGTCACTTCTTATCCTAAGCCAAACGGGTTGGTGGATGAGAAAGAATCCAATAGCCGCCAGCTAACAAACATCTAATTAAATAATTAAATAAATGATGAGAGTTTGTTCAACAACCTGCTACTTCCTTGGCCGGCCGAACGAAACACCATGAACAGATAAGATCTTTTTATAAGTTGAACGTGCTGGCCCAAACATCTCTTGTATTTTTCTTTTTTGAGGAATCACTTGTATACTTCTGGCTCGAGTAAGTAGAACTACATGGTTTGGAAAATACTAGTATATAGTATATTGTTTGGAAAAACAGCATGTAGTATATTGTTTCGAAAATAGTATATCATGGAGTTTGAAAAAAAGTATATTTGGGAGCTATGAATATATAGTTTGTAGCATCGAGTATATGCACGGTGTGAAGTTAAAAGGAGTATACAGTATGGTAGTATGTAGTATGGAGTACACAGTGAAATTGAAAGGGGTATATACAGTATGGTAGTATGTAGTATGGAGTACATAGTGTGGAATTGAAAGGAGTATATCGTATGTGCGGACGAGTATATATAGTTGAAAAACGTGTATTTTGGTGTATGTGCATACTTCCTGTTACAAAAAGCAGTATCTATATATACTTACAGTGGCATATGTTCATTTAATTTGTATGCCCATATATCGTCATGTGCATATGATTTATAGGCATGTGAAATAATCTGTTTTGGAAGACCACAGAAGCATAACCATAGGGTATACTCTTATACGAGTATGTATGTATGTGTGTAATATAATTTTTACATGGTATAGGATAGACTAATTTTCCGATGGAAAAGTAGCTAGGCAGAATATACAAGGAAAACTGCAAGGAAGTATATGTTTTTTCTTAAGGGAACCTCAAGGAAGTATATACTATAACCATAGTTAATGCATTTCAGTGTTAAGTATACCAGCTTGTACATGGATGTGACATATTACATCACCCGTTGCATAAGGGGAGATACGTTTATACGCATCGAAGCAAGAACAAAGTCTTTTTTCCCGCAAAAACAAAAAGATGTGAATACATATACATTCTGAGGGACGCCTTGCTGTTGCTGGCTTGCTGCTCATCGTCAAGTTGAACGACCTGTATCATCGTGGTGGAAGCCAGTGATCAATATGGTGATGATGGCTAAAGAATTGCATGGTCTGCAGCGTCGGAAGGGAGATCTGTTTTGGGACGGAGGTGCGGTTGGGCGGTCGGCTGTACCATAATGCATTCGATCTGTTTCTTAGTGAAGGCGACGTGTGCTCGGCCAGCATATGGATCTGCATACAGCATGAGGGAAAATGAAAAGCATCCAAATCTCCAAATTGATTTTACGAAGGGATTAGATAGACATACTTATACACACATGCATGCAACGGGATAGGAGACGAGGTCGATTCAATATTCCACGGTGGCGGCAGGTGCCGCAAGGTCGCGGACGTCGATGGTGGCGGCAACTTTGGTAGGCGCCACACGTTGGCGGACGATCACGACGGGGGCTGCAGCTGTAGGCATCTGATGGCTACGTCGATGCAAGACATGCCATGGCGGACGACCGAAGAGCGACCTGAGCGACGTCGGAATTCAACAAGACCAACAAAAAAATCAATTAGGATGCTGCATGCAAATCGACTAGAACATCATGCATACCTTTCTTTTCGCGTCATTCGTTGACTCGCCGGTGCACTGATGCATCGTTCTGATCTAATCATAATATAGAGACGACCAAAACGAATGGATGAGCCAAGAAAATTGAGAGGTCAACTAACTAACGTCGAGCAAATAAAATCCAGTTTTTCTCCATCGTGACCCGATAAGGAACGCTCGGATCTAAAAGCAATCGGACGGCAGTAAAGATAGAGGTAACTACCACCTAGTGGTAGCATCTATTTTCCCTATATATATATATATATATATATATATATGTTTCCTACCACCCATGGTAGTTACCACCATTTCCGTTTTGTATATTGTATGTAGTATCTGTCAAAACCGAGAGTATGTACGCGTAGTATGTAGTATATAATAATATTTGGTTAGTATGTATCACATTTTTTAGGTAGCATGTATCGTATTTTGAGTATGCTCTTTTTTACATACAAATATGTACGTATTTCATAAATATAATAAAAACTATGGGCTAACTTGCAATTTTTTCATGTAACTCACTTTCAAGTATCTTAAATATAGTGTATGAACATACTAAAAATAATAAAGTAGTATATATACTAACACATGGTAGTATTTGAGACATGTGGGGTAACTACCCCTAGGTGGTAGGATAGATTTTCCCTATATATATATATATATATATATATATATATATATATATATATATATATATATATAATTTCTCATATACTACTATGTGGTAATATATATACTACTTTATCATTTTTAGTATGTTCATATACTATATTTAAGATACTCCAAACCGAGTTATGTGAAAAAATTGCATGTGAGCCCATGTTTTTATCATATTTGTGAAAATAGGTACATATTTGTATGTAAAAAGAAGTATGCTAAAAATATACTATGTACTACTTAAAAAATAGTACATATACTACCTAAATATTCTTACATACTACATACTACACATACATACACTGCGGTATGGTAGATACTACCTAAAACGTACAAAATAAAAATGGGTGTAACTACACCCGGTAGTAGGAAAAATTCGTCGTATATATATATATATAGGGAAAATCCATCCTACCACCCGGTGGTAGTTACCCCATATGTCTCATATACTACCATATGGTACTAAACTTGAAAAAAACACTCTAGTTTTGATATACATATATCACAAAAAATATATTATGTTTCACTCAAAATATATTCCTCGGCTTGTTTTGATGATGTGAGGGAGGGATGTGGTTGGTTTCAAGATACTAAGGGGTTTTCTGCAAATTGGAGTAGAAAAGTGGCCTATTGTTGCAAAAAGGCCAGAACTTACCTCACAGTCGTTAGATGCAGATCTAATGGTCAGAAATGACAGATGACAGACACACCGTCACCACCAACTGAGTCTTCTATAGGTGTAAAGATTATATAACAAAAGTAAAAAATAAAGAAAAAACGAACACAAAAAACGTAAAAAAAACGAGGCTGTGGCCTCTCGCATGCCTGGGCCAGCCCAATCCGCCCTTGCCTTCAGCGAGGGTTCCTTGAGATATAGGGGCGCCCATGATGAAGGACGTCGGTGGATGAGTTTATGTTTGGCAGATGTGTGCATTGTGTGGGTTGTGTTGGGCCAAGGAGTGGGTGAGGCCTTCATGCCTGTGGATGGCGTTCAAAATTGTCGTCCACATATACGGTAAAGGTTTCCCTAAAAAAATGTGGTAAAGGTAGCCTGTTCTTAGAAAAAAGTGTGGTAAAGATAACTTGTTCTTAAATTGTAAAATGGGGGTGAGGCGTTCATGCCTGTGGATGGGGTACAAAATTGTTGTCCACATATGTGGTAAAGGTTCTCCTAAATAACTTATGATAAAGGTAGCATGTTCTTAAAAGAAATGTGTTGTAAAGGTCACTTGTTCTTAAATTGAAAAATGGTAAAGGTAGCCACCAACTCCATTCTCTTTGCATGTCCCGTTTCCCGGAACGAGAGGATGGGTACCAATAGACGCCGGTGCGCCGGCCGAATCGTTCGGCCGGTCCAACCAGGATCGTACGACCCCAGGAATCTAGTCGTCCGATATGCCTTTTACCGTTCGTCCTTCTTCTCCATGGCCTTCCTCAAGAAATTGCAGCACCGCATAGACGAAGAGACAGGAGGCTACGACCAGCACCGTCGACCCCCGCCGTAATTCGCCGCCTCGCCGCAGCTTCGCTGCCGGTCGTCGCCCTCGCCGGTGGTCGCCGCCCTCGCCGGTGGTCGCCGCCCTCGCCGGCGGTCGACGTCTCCCATGTGTCTCTCATCGGGCGCCACAACCCCCACCCTCCCCACGCACGTTTTGCTGCGTCGCGGGAGATCACCGGCGTTGGCGACGGTGACCAACACGCTGTAAAACCACCATCGCGCCGCCAATGCTTCCCGGCCATGGATTTTTCTCGAACCGTCGATGTGAATGCTGGAAACATATTTGGAAAATGCTGGAACCGGCTATTAGATATGTTGCATCCGATGATGTTTTTTGATGGAACCAGAGCTGTACCCAGAAACGCGGTCGTCATCGTTTGTTACAACCGTACCCGATAAAGGCTACATCCACGTTCATACAAAGCTGCAACCTTTTCACACCAAAAACTACATCCAACGACGACATATGTTGACAAATGTTACAACTGTACATTGAAAAAGCTTCGTCCATGTTCACGAAAGCTGCAACCGGCGAGCGTGGTGACCGCGCACGGTGATTTTGTTTTTGCTACAACCAATTTCGTTTTCTTTGCTACTACCAGCTTCGTTTTTTGATACAGCCATGGCTGGTGAGCGTGGTGACCGCGGGCGGCGAGGATGGGCAGCCCTGCTCCAAGCAACATTCGCGCGAGGACGGCCTCGTGGATTTATGCTATATGCTACAACCGGCATTGAAAATTGCTACCACCACGTGCCGTATAGCTACAACCGCAATCGTGATTTGCTGCATCGCACGACAATGCGTTTTTTGCTGGAAGCGATGCTCATATTTGCTGGAACGGGGTGAGCGAGATGTTGCAACGGCGAGGGATCTATGCGACAAGCAGCGACTCACGGACATGAGCGGCGGCAAGCCCGCCGGTGAGCTGCAGCTCCACCGGAGCTACGACCGTCGCGTCGAGAGCTGCAAAACAGCAGGTTGTGTGGGTGCATGAACGACAACGAGGATGGCCAGCGATGGCGGCGAACAGCGACGAGGACGGCCGGCATGGGCGGCGACCGGCGACTTGGACAGCCGGCGTGGGTGAGGACTGGAGATGCGGCCGGCCAGCCCGCGAGATGAGAGAGAGAGATGAAGCAGTGCAGCCGCACAGGGCGTTGATGGCGAGCAGTTGGTTTGATGGCGAGCAGTTGGTGGACCCGGTCACCACGCATCTCACCACGCGAGAAGCCTGCCGTATGATAAAAGTAGATCGCACTGGTCGTGCGCGACCGGCCAAATGTTCGGCCGACGCGCCGTTCTGAAACGTTTCCCTATTTCCTAGCGGGAGACTTGCGGGTCAAGGTCGGCAACGGGATGTGTTAAATTGAGAGGGGTTTTACGGTGCAAATTACTAGTCACGGGAGAGACTAGTATTTGAACAGATCCACCGTTGATTTGAAGGGTAATTTAGGCACTTTATATTAGATTTTTTTCTCTTAGCCCAAGGGCAGTTTAGTCCGATAAAAAGTTTAATAATCAACTAAAAGTCCCGACTGAGTCGGCCCCTACACCTGCATTCTCGTCACCCAAGCCCGAATTGCCGCTCTCTCGCCGCCGCCCGCCCCTGCCGCGCCGTCCGCCTCGGGATCCTTCCTGCCCGTCTGTTCCGGCCACCACAGCCCACTCGTCGCTTTCGCCACCATTTGTCGCTGCCGCGCCGTCCGCCTCCTATCCTTCTTGCCCGTCCATTTCGTCCGCCGCAGCCGACCCGTGGCTCTCGCCGCCGCTTGCGGCTGCCGTGCCTTCCACGTCCGGAACCTTCCCGCCCGTCCGTTCCGTCTGCCTCTAATAGGAGCTGTGGCCGCCACTTGCCGTTGCACCACCGCCCGCTAATCAGCTGTCACCGTTGGCCCCGCCTGTCCGTCCGTCTCTACCACTGCTGGTCGGCCTGCAGAAAGGTAATGCTTGAACATGACCAACTCTCAATCAAAAACTTAGTAGCCACATATTACTGAATTTGCTTGGCGGAATCACAAAGTTTATATTGTTTGCCTACAGTACAGGGAAAGTTAATTCACATCTTTAGGATACATGCAATTAGGGTTCACATTTTTGTGTTGGTTGTCATGTAGAAGAAGTGATTTACATTTTTTATGATGTAGTTTGGCACTGGAGATGCCTAAATAACATTATTCAGTTTTTTTGTGGATGGCAGTTACACAACATGGATGCTCACCACGTCAGCATAGAGGAAATTGAAGAATATTACATGGTGGTTAGTCAAAAATTCACAAGCGAGAAACAAGGTTTCGAGTTCTATAACAGATATGCTAAAGCCAATGGGTTTAGCGTGAGGAAGGCCAATGTGAAAAACAAGGGAGGCATAAGAATCCAAAGGTTGTACATGTGCAGCAAAGGAGGATATAGGTCCTTGAAAAACTTTGAAAGGTCCAACCGGAAAAGGAAACAAGGGCACTCTCTTGTTGTGGATGTGACGCTCGACTGCAAATCGAGCTCAATATGGAAACCCGTGAATGGTTTGTCAAGGACTTTGTGGACCAGCATAACCATGAATTCACTAAGCCTGACCAGACACCTTTCTTATGGTCTCATCGTGGACTTAATGATCCTCAAAAGGCTGATGCATTGAGTATGGTATTGGTGGTCTACGCACACATCAGATAATGGACGTAATGGAGAAGCAGCATGGTGGGTATGACAAAGTCGGCTGTGTGTCTCGGGACCTATATAATTTTGTTGCTGAGTACAAGAAGCAAAGGATCGAAGGTTTTGATGCCCAATACATGCTGAACTATATGGCGGCGCAGGAAGAGAGAGATTCTGAATTCTGTTACAGGTACATCAAAGACAGCGAAGGCCATCTGCAGAACCTTTTTTGGTCAGACGCGCAGTCCCGGTTGGAATATGATGCCTTTGGTGGTGTTGTTGTGTTTGACAGCACGTACCGTGTAAACAAATATAACTTGCCATTTTTCCCATTCATTGGATTGAACCACCATTGCAGCACAGTTGTCTTTGGGGTCGGCATTGTATCAGACGAGACCGTGGCATCATATAAGTGGTTGCTCCATTCATTTTTGGAGGCGATGCACCAGAACCATCTGAGGTCCGTGATCACTGATGGGGACCATGCAATACCACAGTTAATAATATGAAACGTACCTGTATTAGGGCTAGGTTGCCAGCTGGCCACCTTAAATATCTTCATTACGCATCTACGACAAGCATAGGTCTTCATTAAACTATATGTGGAGGATCTGGAGTGGCACTAGGAGACTTCACCACCTCAATTGATTACAGTCAACGGTCGAAGCCACTAATGCAGGACTGGACAGAGGAGAAGGCCAAGAAGGTACTACCTCCGTCCGGGTTCATTGGTCCCCATTGTATTTCGTGCCAAATTTTGACCATAATTAAACTAACAAAATGTTCATGCATGTCACCAAACATTATATTTTTGAAAACTATGTTCAAATATGAATCCAATGAGATAATTTTTCTTGACATGCATTAACATTTTCTTAGTTAAATCTTTAGTCAAAATTTGACAAAAACTACAAAGGAGACCTATAAACCAGGACGGAGGTAGTAGCAGTGGTCATCGAAAAACATGGCTTCGGAGTTGGAGAGGTAACTTGAGCCATGTTCTAATTCAAACATGTTTTTCATTCAATCATTTCTATTATGATTAATTTTCATGCAATTGCAGGTTGTTGACGACCTGAAAGAGCCTTTCAAGTCCCAAAAAGAGCCATCTTGCTCTGAAAGTCTACCTTCAGGTCTGAAGGAGCCCAACAAAGAAGTATTGGTATGTTCATCTCTTGTGTACTATTTCCTACTGCAGTTTATCGTAAAGCATCTAACCTTTTCCCTACTCTTTACTTTGTTAGGCCATGTTTGGTACACTCATTGGCCTGGTGAAGGAGCTTAAGCCATTGCTACTAAAACACCATGCTGAAACCTATATTCAGTTTGGCCATGCAAATCTGAACATGCAGGACATTATGCATCAACAGAGATGTCTGGGTTTTCGTTTTGAGGACTTCATCTCACCCTACAATGTAAGTGTCTTCGGTGTTTATACCTTCTACTAAAATATTGAAAATGACACATGATCTTTTATTTTTGCAGGACCATCGTTATGGAATTTCTAACAAAACAAAACCCACACATGCGTCAGCATTTCAGAATTCAGGGAAGGAGCAAAAGTCAACCTTCAGGAACCTTTCACCTGAATTACAGGTAAGCACATATACATCTTTAATTAATTTATTAATCTTTAGAAAGAGAGAATCACATCTGGTGACTTTTAGTAGTGGCCAACACTCTAGCCAGATTGATTTCATCCTCTCGAGAAGAGAAGATAGGCGTGCGTGCCTAGACTGTAAGGTGATACCTGGGGAGAGTGTTGTACCCCAGCATAAGCTGGTGGTTGCTGACTTCCGCTTTCGGATTCGTGTCCAGCGGGATAAGCGTGCCAAGGTCGCTAGAACGAAGTGGTGGAAGCTCAAGAGGGAGGTAGCTCAGGTGTTCAAGGAGAGGGTAATTAAGGAGGGCCCTTGGGAGGAAGGAGGGGATGCGGACAATGTGTGGATGAAGATGGCGACTTGCATTCGTAAGGTGGCCTCAGAGGAGTTTGGAGTGTCCAGGGGAAGGAGAAGCGAAGATAAGGATACCTGGTGGTGGAATGATGATGTCCAGAAGGCGATTAAAGAGAACAAAGATTGCTTCAGACGCCTATACCTGGATAGGAGTGCAGACAACATAGAGAAGTACAAGATGGTGAAGAAGGCCGCAAAGCGAGCTGTTGGTGAAGCAAGGGGTCGGGCATATGAGGACCTCTACCAACGGTTAGGCACGAAGGAAGGTGAAAGGGACATCTATAAGATGGATAAGATCCGAGAGAGGAAGACGAGGGATATTGGCCAAGTCAAATGCATCAAGGACGGAGTAGGCCAACTCTTGGTGAAGGACGGAGAGATTAAGCATAGATGGCGGGAGTACTTCGACAAGCTGTTCAATGGGGAGAATGAGAGTTCTACCATTGAACTGGACGACTCCTTTGATGAGACCAGCATGCGTTTTGTGCGGCGCATCCAGGAGTCTGAGGTGAAGGAGGCTTTAAAAAGGATGAAAGGAGGCAAGGCGATGGGCCCTGATTGTATCCCCATTGAGGTGTGGAAAGGTCTCGGGGACATAGCGATAGTATGGCTAACCAAGCTTTTCAACCTCATTTTTCAGGCAAACAAGATGCCAGAAGAATGGAGACGGAGTATATTAGTACCAATCTTCAAGTACAAGGGGGATGTTCAGAGTTGTACTAATTACCATGGAATTAAGCTGATGAGCCATACAATGAAGCTATGGGAGAGAGTCATTGAGCACCGCTTAAGAAGAATGACAAGTGTGACCAAAAATCAGTTTGGTTTCATGCCTGGGAGGTCGACCATGGAAGCCATTTTCTTGGTACGACAACTTATGGAGAGATATAGGGAGCAAAAGAAGGACTTGCATATTGTGTTCATTGACTTGGAGAAGGCCTATGATAAGATACCGCGGAATGTCATGTGGTGGGCCTTGGAGAAACACAAAGTCCCAGCAAAGTACATTACCCTCATCAAGGACATGCACAATAATGTTGTGACAAGTATTCGAACAAGTGATGTCGACACCGATGACTTCCCGATTACGATAGGACTGCATCAGGGGTCAGCTTTGAGCCCTTATCTTTTTGCATTGGTGATGGATGAGGTCACAAGGGGTATACAAGGAGATATCCCATGGTGTATGCTCTTTGCGGATGATGTGGTGCTAGTTGACGATAGTCGGACGGGGGTAAATAGGAAGTTAGAGTTATGGAGACAAACCTTGGAATCGAAAGGGTTTAGGCTTAGTAGAACTAAAACCGAGCACATAATGTATGGTTTCAGTACTACTAGGTGTGAGGAGGAGGAGGTTAGCCTTGATGGCCAGGTGGTACCTCGGAAGGACACCTTTCGATATTTGGGGTCAATGTTGCAGGAGGATGGGGGTATTGATGAAGATGTGAACCATCGAATCAAAGCCGGATGGATGAAGTGGCGCCAAGCTTCTGGCATTCTCTGTGACAAGAGAGTGCCACAAAAGCTAAAAGGCAAAGCTAAAAGGCAAGTTCTACAGGACGGCGGTTCGACCCGCAATGTTGTATGGCGTGGAGTGTTGGCCGACTAAAAGGCGACATGTTCAACAGTTAGGTGTGGCGGAGATGCGTATGTTGAGATGGATGTGTGGCCATACGAGGAAGAATCGAATCCGAAATGATGATATACGAGATAGAGTTGGGGTAGCACCAATTGAGGAGAAGCTTGTCCAACATCGTTTGAGATGCTTTGGGCATATTCAGCGCAGGCCTCCAGAAGCTCCAGTGCATAGCGGACGGCTTAAGCGTGCGGAGAATGTCAAGAGAGGGCGGGGTCGACCGAATTTGACATGGGAGGAGTCCGTTAAGAGAGACCTGAAGGATTGGAGTATCGACAAAGAGCTAGTATGAACAGGGGTGCGTGGAAGCTTGCTATCCATGTGCCAGAGCCATGAGTTGGTTGCGAGATCTTATGGGCTTCACCTCTAGTCTATCCTAACTTGTTTGGGACTAAAGGCTTTGTTGTTGTTGTTGTTGTTGTTGTTGTTGTTGTTGTTGTGTAAATCTAAGACCTCACCGCATATTGCAGAGTGCTGCTAAGAGCCCCAAGCATGCAGACAAAAAGTTCACTACGAAAGGAGCTACCAGTAAAGATGTAAAAGCGGCCGAGGATGAATCCCCAAACCTTTTCCACAAATCTGAGGTAAGCTCACATACGAAATTAATTATTTGCAAGTCCAGTTGTTTTCTGTAAATATAATACCTCTCTTGCATGCTACAAATCAAGTTCTCTGTCAATATAATACCTCTCTTGCATGTTACAGAGTGTTGCGAAGACCGCTGATAAGATGCCAGTCCGTATGAACCAAGTAGCTAAAGATGTAGCCGAGGAAGACTCAATTGGGTACAGAATCCGTAAAGAAGGAAGGAAGTCTACATCTTTCAGAAAGATGATTTTCTGTATTACGACGCACCGAAAACAAAAAAGACTAGGAAGACTAAAGTAAAAAATGACAACTTTGTGTCTGAAGGCAACAAGGATGAGCTTGATGTTCACCAAATCAGAGATTATATAAATGAATCACCCATTTTTGATGAGCTTGTTCACATTGATGAGGTTTATCTAGAGCAAAGGCTTTGATCCGTATGTGGTCGCTACTCACTTCGACGGAGGCCAGGGGGCGTTTGGCTACTGCGTCTACCCGATGGGAGATGGTAGCTCGGGTTATTTTCAACCGGTTTGGATGGCGGTCATGTAATAGGATAGGCATGTAGTGCTCCTATTTTATTTACCAGCCGGTTGTGGCTTTCGATTTGGCTCTTGTGAGCGTTTTGTTTCATTTTTTACTTCGAGACTTGGAGACTTTGTTGGCGGTTTCTTTTTAATAATATGAGCCGTATGCATCTTTCTGGTGCAGAGGCTGGGGTAAAAACCCCTTTTCGAAAAAAAATCTAGAGCAAAGGCATCTAAGTGTCTTAACCAGCGACAATGTTACCCGAGAAAGTGACAAGTGGTTGGGAGAACAGGTATCTTTACTTTCTGATTTGAAAGAAAAAAATTCATATTGTTGGTTTAAATTGAAATCTTAATTGTGTGTGTTTTTTCAAATAAAATAGCTACTTGATGCTGGCATCGAGTTGCTTAGGGCCAGCAAAGTTGAAGATGTGAGGAAGGATGAAAGGGTCTATCTCGAAAGATCAATCAAGACCCAACTTCTGAAGCGTGATGGGCTTCCTAACATGCAGAAGGAGGTTCTGTCTGGAAAATATGGTACAGAACAAGGGGACAATTACCTTGCTCATGAGATGGTAAGAACCACCCTACACAAAACATAAACATATGAAAGCCGAAAACTAATTGTATTTTTTTTAGATATTCCTGCCTATGAATTTGCAGAACCTGCACTGGTATTTGGCCGTAGTGAACACGCACAAAAGGGCGATCCAGATCCTTGACTCCATGCTCAATCACGAAGACCGCCTAGAACTGCGCCAAACCGTGAGTTGCAATATGGATATTACTAAATTGTTATATGATTTAACTGTTAGACAATGACAAAATATCATATTCGACACTCCGTTTTGCAGCTGCTAGGTATGGAAGCACATGTGAATCTATCTCTAAGAATGAAGGGGGCCCAAAATAGCAACTGGCCTGACTCACTACTGTCAAAATGGCCAGTTTTTGTGAAGAAGACCCCACAACAGTCAGATGGGTACATACACACTTGTCAAATTTTGTTTTCAAACTAAATTAGTAGGACAGCGCACTAACAATTATCTTTATTTGTTGCAGTTGTTCATGTGGGCTATTTGTTCTTAAAAACATGGAATCCTGGACAGGAGACGAGCACACTGACGAGTTCAAGCAGGTAAAAGCACACAACATATTTATATGCACTAGCAGTTTGACCAGAACTAACTTTTCCTCTTGCATAGGTTCACACTGACAAATTCGGAAGGGAACTACCTGCTATGCTGGTCAGCTCGCCACTTAACAAGTTGAGGAAGCGCTACCTTGAAGCAACAGCCAAGATGGACGAAGACTCCAAGATGGACCAAGACTGAAGACATACACACGTCCAGGAGTCCCTTTTGAGTCGTGCCATCTAGTTTCAGTCCTTCTCCGCGTTAGCAATTTCTAGGGAATAATATCGCATGAAGACAATTCGTGTTTTGTGGTTTCATTTTTGTGTGTTACCAAACTATTTTTACCATACTCTATTTCTTATGGAGTAATTCGACAGATTTCAATAAAGTGTTAGCAAACTATTTACTATGATGCAATTGTATGTGAGGAATCTATTTTCTTTGTGCATAGCTTCATGATGGAGCAGCGATGTTGTCTTTCTTCAAATCAAGCATAATTCAAACTAAGGAGATCACTGTAGGTTGTAATATTATCTGACAAGGATGATAAACACATCCCAAAGATGCATAGTTTATACTAGTACATGCTTCTACACTGAGAACACACAAAAAGGGAAAGCTTTCACTGTAGTTGCAGGATCAGTTCTCTGAACTCTTTCTCTCAGAAGAACACGAGTGTTTGCGCTGCGTTCGGCCTCTGCAGCCTTTTCCCTTTTTCTTCTTATTCAGTCAAGTGCTTCAGAACAGAAACTACAAGATACCCGGTCCACGAGCGGGCTGATCGGACGTGCCATCCCACGTCCTCCCGATCGCTAGGGTGTGGCCGTCACACGTTTACAATCGTGCCATCCCACGATCCACCTGTGACGGCTCAGCTAAACAAACTAACTGAAAGTCTGAAACTACGCCAAGTCGGGAACAGATTCCACGCTGCATGGCCCTTTATTTTAGCTAAGAAAAAACTAGAGGATAACAAACAGCTCAACACGATTATTTGCTAACAAATCACCCCCTTAAGCCTGTTGCACAGTCTTCACTTCAACGACACCGAGCATCTTCCTCATCTCAACAAATCTGGTGCGCCCCAATGCCTTGGTTAGAAGATCAGCAAGTTGATCAGTTGTTCCAATGTGCTTCACGTCAGCTCTTCCTTCCTCGACGCACTCCCTGATGAAGTGATACTTAACATCAATATGCTTGCTCCGGTCGTGATGCACCGGATTTTTGCTCAGTGCGATAGCTGACTGGTTATCAACCATAAGGTCGAACATGGCCGGAGCTTGCCCTGTCATTTCCCCAAGCAATCTGCTGAGCCAGACCCCTTGACAAGCGCCGCTTGCTGCTGCCACATACTCCGCCTTGCAGGATGATGTGGTCACTATCTTTTGTTTCTGCGAGCTCCATGTCACAATGTTCTTTCCAAGCATGAACACAACTCCAGAAGTGCTCTTTCTGTCATCTATGTCCCCGGCATGGTCACTGTCACTGTAACCTGTCAGCACCAAACCCTTTGCACCGGCCCTGTAGCAGCATCCATACCCCTTAGTACCTTGTACGTACCTAAGAATTTGTTTCACTGCCGTCCAATGCTGCTTGCTTGGTGCCTCCATGTACCTGCTTACAATGCCGACGGCACATGCTATATCAGGCCTTGTATTGACCAAGTAACGAAGACTGCCGATCACACTCCTATACAAAGTGGCATCCACGGATTCAGCTCCATCCCTCTTGCTGAGCTTGAGGCGGTACTCCAATGGAGTTGCACACGGTTTGCATTGCTCCATGCCTGCAACCTCCAAAATCTTCTGAGCATAGCTGCTTTGACAGATCTTGATCTCACCACTTCTCTGCTCAACTTCAATACCCAAGTAGTAGGACAGTAGGCCGAGATCACTCATTTTGAACAGCCGTTGCATCTCCTGCTTGAACTTGTCAATATCATCCTGACTAGTCCCGGTAATCACCAGATCATCCACATATACTCCCACCAACAGGAAGTTCTTGTGGTCACCACGCCTATACACAGCATGTTCCAGTCGGCTTCTTTTGAAACCCAAGGCTTGCAATGATTCATCCAATTTAGCATTCCAGGCCCGTGGTGCTTGTCGCAGCCCGTACAGTGCCTTCTGCAACTTGTACACTTTGCAGCTCTCTCGATCATCGACAAACCCTGGCGGCTGCTGTACATAGACCTCCTCTGCAAGATCACCATTCAGAAAAGCGGATTTAACATCCATGTGGTGTACCTGCCATCCACCGTGTGCGGCGAGAGCGAGGAGCAGCCGCACAGTCTCCATGCGAGCCACTGGAGCGAAAACTTCTTCAAAGTCCACCCCCTGTCGCTGAGAGTACCCCTTTGCCACCAGTCGCGCTTTATGCTTCAGGATGTTGCCGGCAGGATCTCTTTTCACCTTGAAAACCCACTTTAACCCGATGGCGCGGTGCCCAGCGGGAAGAGATGTGAGTTCCCAGGTTTGATTGTCGACGATCGAGCCCATTTCCTCCTCCATCGCCTTGCGCCAGGCGTGATCAGAGAGTGCTGCCTCAACACTCGCCGGCTCCTCGGCGGCCAGAAAACAGAGGCCCACATGCTGCTGCTCGTCGTCGTCGTCGAACAAGTCGCTGTAGTCGATCGGCGCTGTGATCTCCTTGGTGGTGTCGTAGACGTCGGACACACGCCGGTATCGCGGGTGCCCGCTGTCCGTGTCCAGCGTGTCATCATGCGACGGCGGCGACACAAACTGTATTGGTGGCGTCGACAGTTCGGGCGTGCACGGTGCCGTCTCCGCTGCTGCCGGACGAGGCGAACCGGAGCCACTGTCAGTCACCGTGACTCCCGGCTCAGCGGCATATACCACCGTGAACACACCTGATGGTGTGCTTTCCTTTGCTGCTTCAGGTTTCCAGTTCCATGGGCGTGTCTCCTGAAACACAACATCGCGTGACACCAGCAGTTTCTCGGCGACGGGATCATAGATACGATAGGCCTTGGCACCTTCCTCATATCCCATCATGACGCCGGGTGTCGACCTGTCGGCCAGCTTGTTGATCCCGGGTCCGAGCTTCTTCACGTGCGCGTGACACCCGAAGGTGCGCAGGTGAGCCACGCTCGGCTTCTTGCCATGCCACAGCTCGTACGGAGTCACCCCATCGAGGCTCCGCGTCGGCGATCGGTTGAGGACATAGACAGCCGCCTTGACGGCCTCTCCCCAGAAGACCGCGGGCACGCCCATGCTCTTCAGCATGCACCTCGCCATCTCCACCACCGTTTGATTACGGCGCTCGACAACACCGTTTTGTTGCGGCGTGTACGGGGCAGTCGTGAAGTGCTTGATGCCGAGCTCGTTGCAGTACTCGACGAACGCCGTGGAGTTGAACTCCCCGCCGCGATCCGAGCGGAATGCGAGCAGCTTGCAGCCGCTCCTGGTCTCTGCTGCCGCTTTCACTTTTTTGAAGAAAGCAAAAGCCTCGCTCTTTGTCCTGAGTACCTCAATCCACATGTACCGAGAGTAATCATCCACAATTAACAAGAAATAATTTCTACCTCCCGGTGTTGGCGGAGAGATCGGACCGCACAAATCCGAGTGTACGAGCTCCAGGGACGCCTTTGCACGATATGTTGCAGCCTGCGGGAAGGGTAGTCGGTGTTGTTTCCCGAGCATGCAGCCATCACAATACTCCCCAACGTGATCCACATCAGGAATCCCACGCACCATCTTCTTCCTTGCCATGGCACACAATGCGCGGAAGTGGAGGTGCCCAAAACGTGCATGCCACAGCCAGGCCAGGTCGCATCCTTTGGACAGCAGGCACACCGGCTCAGCACACTGTAGGTTCAGCTTGTACAGACGGTTTTCTGAGCGCTTGACACGCGCCAGCAGCCGTCCCTCTTGTGCAAGTTACGGTTTTCTGCATGAAATTTATATTTTAATCAAGCAGTCATGTGCAATTTTCTTTAGGTTTATCATGTTCATCACTATAATCAGGGTCTTGTTTTCATATGTAGTGCTTCCATAATTTAACAATTTACCTAGTTCTATGCTTGTCCTTGCTCATTGATGTCATGTGCAATTTTTGTTTCTCCTGGTGTTCAAATTTACTTTTAGGTTTTCCTTTTTATTCCAATGGTTAGGTTTATTTTTTATTACGACTGCCTGACTCTACTGTTCTTGCGCGCTTTTGCTTTGCGCAAGTTCTTGATTTATGTTGTGCAAGTTACGGTTTTCTGCATGAAATTTATGCTTGTTTTTCATTACCGTACTTGCGGGTAGGTTAATTTATACTTGTTTTTCACATTTAGCATATTATTATTTTTTGATAGTGAACTTTGCCTGATTTAACAATTTACCTAGGTTTAATGTTGTATACTTGCTCGAAGATGTCATGTGCAATTTTTTTTCTTTGGTCTGCAAATTTAACATTTTTGACCTTAGTTTTATGTTTCCTTTTTTGCTCGTAGATGTCATGTGCAATTTTTGATTCTCTGGTCTGCGAATTTAATTTGAGGTTTTTCTTTTTTATTCTCATGATTAGGTTTGTTTTTTACATTACTGTATGCATTTTTGGTAGAGAACTTTTGCTGCGAGGTCTCAATAATTTTAGGTTAGAGCTTACATATGTATGATTATTATCGTACTTGCTCGTAGATGCGATGTGCAATTTATGCTTCTTTTGTTGTGCAAATTAATTTTAGCTTTTCTTTTTATCCCGATGCTTTATTTTTGGTTGCAGTCATGCAAAATTATTTTTAGGTTTTTCTTTTTTTATCCTCATGATTAGTTTTGTTTTTTAATTTGAGCGTATGCATTTTTCATAGTGAACTTTGCTATGAGGTATGAATGATTAGTTTAGGGATTACATATGTATGATTATTACCGTACTTGCTGCTAGATGCGATGTGCAATTTATGCTTTTTTGTTGTGTAAATTAATTTAGGTTCTTTTTTTATCCCCGTGCTTTTAGGTTTGGTAGAGGTCATGCAATTTTTTAGGTTCTTTTTTATCCCCGTGCTTTAGGTTTGGTAGAGGTCATGCGATTTTTTTAGGTTTTTCTTGTTTATCTTCACAATTAGGTTTTGTTTTTTTACTTTGAGCGTATGCATTTTTTATACTGAACTTTGCTGTCAGGTATGAATGATTAGGTTAGGGCTTACATACGTATGAGTATTACCGTACTCATACATGACTAGGTTAGGGTTCTCCCCAATATCGTGAAAGGTGTAAGAAGGAAGGTGGAGGGTAGAAGTGCCGGTCGAGTTGTTAACGGGTTGCGGGTGAGGCTAAGAAAACTGAAGTAGATGGCCCAGAAGATGAAAACAGAGAGTACAGAAAGCCCAGATTTGTGGGCTGGTGACGTGAAAGGAATCGACTAACTCTTTTTTTAGGCTCAGTCGATCTGAGTTCCCTCTGTTCTTGTGTTTTTTTTTTCTGTCGACTGACCATTCCCTCTGAATTCAGTCGATTGGCACATAGCCAATCCCCACATGGTAAACTAAATTAGAGTATTAGACACTAGGACCGAGAATGTTGAGTGCCGAGTGAGGGGGTGTTTGGTTGCTAGGGACTAGATTTTTTTTAGTCCCAGGGACTAAAAAAAAGATCCTTCAGTAGAGTCTTTTTCTAGTCCATATAAAAAAAGTCTCACCTGTTTGATTACATAAGGACTAAAAGAAGCTTTTTTTTAGTCTAATCCCTGTAATCAAACAGGGCCTTAGTCTCGTCACAGAGCCTGATTGATGGGTGTTCACTAGCAATCACTATGGCCCTACAGGATTCCATCACCTGCACATAGACCAAGAAGAGAAATTTATTGGGTCAAGAGTTCATGAATTTACTAGTTGAGACTAGGCTTTGTCCTGTCATCCTCAACAGTGATGTACGGCCTCTCTTCCAAAAAAATTTGGAGTTAATTCTAACAAACTTGTATTAGTTTGATCAAGTCCATAGAAACATCTAAAACCAAATTAGTACTATGAAATTTCTTCTATTAAATATATTTTCATCATAGAGTTGGTTGAACCTAAGCAAGTTTGATTTAGAACAAACCTAGAATTTTGATTATTTTTGAACGGAGGGAATATGCACCTCTTTTCCGATAAAGGGTTTCCCCTCGCTTTAGATTATAAAGCATCCAACCGATACATCCAACTCACTGGGGCCGCAGCACAAACAAGCCCAAAAGGAAAACAAGAGAAAGAAAAGAGAAACAATGCCGACACCGGCAGATCAACTAAGCGACGAAGACCGGCAACCGCTGCACCCTCCGGGAAAGTACCATCGCGTTCCTAGCATTCCAGAGCGTCGCGTACCAAGCAACACCTTCAAGAAGGAATGCGACGACGCCGTCGCTGTTGCCGAACAAGTCCTAGGGTTTCCCCGGTACGCGGAGGGCAGTGGGGAACGGGTATACCCGACGCCCTTCGGGAAGGTCCGGCGGCGCCCGCGGGCGTCACCAAGTCGGAGCCGGACGAGCCGCCAGGGATTTCTCCCGACCCAGACAAACACCACTACCCTGGACCTCCGAAATGCACCACCCAATCTGCCGCCAACCAGGCTGTGCCACCACGGTCACCGAACCAACATCGCCGTCTCACTGGGGCCGCCAACGTGAGACTTGGGGGGAGGGAAAGGAGATAACGGCCACGGGGGCAGCCGCAACTCGACCGGCGGGAGGGGACAACCTCCATCGCTCTCGCGGAGCAGACAGGACACGGCAACAAGGACTTGCCAGGCCCCAACGGCCCGGCCGGACCCATGTGGTTCTGGACAGTACCTATCCCCACGCTGCAGCACACCGGCCAACGAAGCCAGCACCACCCGTAGACCACCGACGCCTCGCCACCACCAGGGAGCAACACCGCCGCGCCGAGCCGCCGACCCGCACCAGCCTAGATCGGGCCCTATATGGCCCAGATCTGGGCCGAGCGGGCACCACCAGCCGCCAGCGCCACCCGCGACCAACGGTCGCGCCGCCGCGCCAAGGGCACCCGTGGCCCACGGGATCGCCGCCGCAGAGTCACACCGCTGCCGGCCGAGCAGCACCGCTGCCGTCAGGAGGCCGCCACGCCCCCCAACACGCGCGCGGGGAAGGAACAGCCCACCGCCTCCCGCGCCGCGCGGGCAGGGCCCGGCGGACCAAGCCGGCGACGGGGGGAGGGAGGAGATGGACGGGAGGGGCGGAGGAGAGGGGAGAAGAGGGGTTCGCCCGCCGCCCGTGAGGGGAGGGGGGGCGAGCGAGCGAACGGGGGCCGGTGGAGGGGAGGGGGAGAGGGGGGCGGGACGGTCTGAGGTGCATGCGCCGGCGGCCGGCGGCGGCTAGGGCGGAGGCGGCGGCGGGGGGAACCCGCCATGCTTTTTTTTGCTCTCTTCGAGTCCGAGGTAGCCAGGTGGAATATCATTATGGCGCTAACAAGGAGCAGTATTAGAAGCTATAAGATTAATCTCTATCGCACGATCCGTCAACCTCTTCTAGCTCCTTGGACAAGGCAAAACGGGCTTCACCTTCAGTTACTGGATTCATAATTATTTTGGTGACATATATTATGCTTTCGGAATAATTGCCCACTTGCCAAAACAAGAAATACACGCACAACCTGCGGTGCCGGCTCAATTTTAGAGATGTCTTACAACGGATCGGCAAAGAGCATGCACATAATTTGGATTTCCTTCCATTATTTGAGGAATATAATTAAAAAAAAGACAGGCATATCAAGTAGACAGCCTATAGATGGATCATCTATGCGTTGTGATGTGAACTTCAAGCTTCATTCCACCCTCACAGTCTCCAGGTTTGCTGCTGATGGCGTACATCGGGCCTTGGCTACTGAGCTCGAGCTTGTCGTAGCCAGAGGTATATGTATCGTCCCCGACAGAACCATTGCTGAAGTTTTGGCCATGTGAGAAGGTGTCTTATTTGCACAGTTGAGGGGCTACTCGCATGTGGTAATGGAGGCTGATTGCCTAGAGGTCGTGAATCTCTGAAACTCGCATCACAACCTCAGATCGGTTGTGACGTCTATCTTCGATGAAATTAAGGGAAGAGCCATGGAGTTTGCTTTTTTTTCGGTTCGGCACGTCAATAGGGAAGCCAATGTTGGAGCTGACCTATGTGCTAAACATGCCACTGCTTTATCGGTTTCAGATTGTTGGTTGGAGTCTGCTCCATCCTTTATAGCTGCAAGCCTTATGGCTGTTTGTAACAGAATTTCTATCATGCAATAAAGATCCCTATTTCCAGTCAAAAAAAAATCTTTATTCACTATCATCGCGTTATGCATCTTCGGATTATACTTGAACACTGCATCAATGGAAACATGGTCAGTTCCATATATACACTCGTTATTGCTTAGCATTAAACCAGGGCCTACTAATTAAAGAACAAGTGTATGGATCTTATAACAAGGGCCTATTGATTAGTGTGTCATGTGCTCTAATGCATCGTTCGTCTAACAGTCTCTCCTGTAACTAAAATTTCAATTACGCAATGATCTAGAACAAGATCGATATCATGGCTAGGACTCCAGATGCTATGGTGATACAAATTATTTCCATCACGTGAAACATACTCTCTCCTTTCCTAAATATAAGTCTTTTTAGAGAATCCAACAAGTGACTACATACGGAGCAAAATGAGTGAATCTACACTCTAAAATATATCTACATACATCCGTATGTCGTAGTCCATTTGAAATGTCTAAAAAGACTTATATTTAGGAACGGAGGGAGTATAATATAACATTTCATACTTTGAAACAAACATTCATGTGCATCAAAATTAACGATTATCTACCATACTCACCAAGCACGTCACCAGGGTAGAAGGTCTTGTTCCTCTCCCAGCCATGAACACCAAAGGTCCATCCCTTTTGACCTCCGACTATCCACTCCGTCTTGCTAAAACCACTGGTTGCGAAGCACAGGGTTAGCACCAACCCAAGAGCAACGGCGCCAGTGCTGCTCATGCTTCTACCTAGTGCCATTGCCGCTTTTTCACTATTAAGGGCGTGTTCGGTAGCCCTCTGGCTACTCAACTCCTCGACTCCAGCCTTGGAGTCGTGCCGAACGGTTCAACTCCTGGTTATTTGACTGAGAAGCTGGCTCGATGCTACGTGCAAAATCAACGGAGTCGCGGAGCTGGAAATACCTGGCTCCATGGAAACTGGGAAGCTGGATTCAGCAACAATTACGGGCGTATGCCACCGCCAAGTGATCGATGGACTGCACCAATCGTTCCCTCGAGGCCACTCCACCACACCCACGGCTCCTTTTCCCCTTCCCCCAACCCTAGCCGCCGCTCTGCACCGACAGCGCCGGCGCCCGCGCTCTCCATTGCCACTTCGCACCTTCAGCGCCGGCGGCCGCTCTCCACCGTCGGTCGTCCGCCGCCGTCGCAAACCGTCTCCTTCGTCCCCCACCACCCATCCCCGCCCTGCTCACCCTCATCTGCTGCTCTGCATCGACAGCGCCGGCGGCCGCGCTCTCCACCGCCGGTCTGCACCTTCAGCGCCGGCAGCCGCGCTCTCCATCGCCGGTCGTTCACTGCCGTTGCGAACCATCTCCTCCGTCCCCGACCACCCATCCCCGAGCAAACACTTTCTGGCCTGCTTACCTCGTCAATCGCTCGCAACGAGAAGCTGCAGCACTGAAAGGGTCGCTCACTCCTGGAGTTTAGGTTGGAAGCTGGCTGCTAGATCTGGGCGACGGAGTTGAGGATTTTGCAGCTGTGGTGAACTACCGAACACGCCCTAAAGCTCACAAAAGTGAATTTGATTTGCGTTGGTGGGGAAGGGAAACCCACTATTTAAAGGCTCCTGATCAAGGTTCAGTCACTCATGCAATATTTGAAATTAACTGTACTAATTAAGAAGTAAAGACATTTACTTTTGATTTGTTCCAAGATACAAGAGCTATATATCTAGGAAAAATCTGCATTAAATTTGCTGCGCATTTAATTTTATATTTCAAGATCATATAAAGACATATAAAGTAAATGTAAGAGATTTTATTATTTCTACTAATGTGTGCGACTAAATTTCATATTCAACCACACCTCTGCTTTTGTGAGGTCCATTTACAATATAAGATATGTTATAATTTTCTTTAGTATTTTTAAATTGCTTTCTTTTATTGCATTAGATATACGGAAATATTAACGCCCACACGTGTGGCATGTTTGCACTTTGCCCACATGCGTTGATACACGTTGATTCTGTTTTGCATGAATCCTAAAGAAATCTGTTAGATTTTCAGTGCCATGTGGGCATCATCGTGTGTGTGGGCGTTAAAGAGTTCACCCACACGATCCACAACACGCGGTTGCCAGCTGCGCCGTGTGGGTGAACCAGTTTCTGCCCACACAGTCACCATGTAGTCCACGCGCGTGTCGGCGAATTGCTCTTCGCCCACACGACGCTCGTACGTTGTTAGATGGCAACTGTAGTTGAGCGTACGTGGCAACTAGGTAAACACACATGGCAACTATGATTCGTTGCTAGATGGCAACTGCAGTTGTGCGTATGTGGCAACTTGGTAAACACACATGGCAATTGTGATTAACCATACATGGCAACTATGATTGGACCACATGTGGCAACTAGTTAATCACACATGGCAACTATTGTTTGATCACGTAGGGCAAGTAGTTTATCATACATGGCAACTATGGTTTGAATACACGCGGCAACTACTGTTACTTAGACATGGCAACTACCGTTACTTAGACATGGCAACTACATTTGCCATTCCGGGTGAGTAAAGTTGCCATCCCCCGGGGTAACTAAAGTGCCATCCCACGGGCGCGCCAGGATGTGTGGGCAGATTTGCTTCATGCCACACACGCGGGGTGAGGATGAATAGTAGTTTCTTGGGTGTGTGGCACGAAGTGGCTACACCCCACACGTGTGAGTAGCTCTAATGTTCGCCCACACATGACCCTTGTGGGCTACCTCCTGCTGACGCCACATGATATGTGGGCGGATGTCTAATATGCCACACGTGTGGACGTGAGTAATTCCAAGGATGGAAACATTAGACTCTACACCTTCAAAGATAAATTTAATCCTTTTAACAAGCTACGTTAGAAATAGGCTCGTATTGTAGTTTGCAACTGTGGTCAAAAGGAAGATGAAGGTCGCCTCTCGTTTTCCACCCCTAACCCTAGGCGGCTAGGGCAAACTCTCCCCATCATGTTTCACCGGCGACCCCGTGCATTCGTCTCCCCTCTGTCTGCCACTCCGATGGCCGGTGGTGGGAGGGAAATCCCGATGCCTCTGCTCCGGATAGTAGTTTAGGTTAGGTTTTTTTTAGTCCCCGCACATGTGGCGCTCGGACGAATGGCCACGCTTCTTCTTTGAGTTTGTCTTCCAGGCTTCGATCCTCCTCGAGTTCGTCCAGCTAGATGTATAGTTGATGGAGCTCCCATGTAAATTCCTACCATCTCCTTGGGACAATAGGGTCAGGGTTTCTCGTCATGTGACGAGATTTGGTGTCAGGTGCTTCGGATGTATGCAAGGGTACAACAGCGATGACTATGGCTCCAAGACCCTGGTCCTTAGGGGTACGTGTAGGGAGACTTCCCACTGTTATCGATAAGGTCAAGCTGGCTCCGGTAGGGGAGCGACGACAACATCGTGTCAACTACTTGTTTAGGTTGCAATAGTGGTCGTTCGTTGGTCTCGGAATCTCGATGTAACCTCACAAAAAAAGATGATGAAACCTAACAACTATATCTCGCATTCAGCGAGACGGTAGGATGTCTCGCTGAAGGGTTACAGTAATTGGGCCGGCACATTGGCGCATAGTTAAAGAAAAAAGGGAAGGGAGAGGAGAGCATGAGGGATCAATCCCTGGAGGTCCAGGAAGGTAGCGAGCGTGGCTTAGCCACCGCGCCCACCTACTATTCTTGTTAAGTAACAGGGGCGCCACCTACTTGAAGCGAGTAGAGCCTATTTTATTGTTTTTAACGTTTTCTTTTTTTTCTTTCTTTTTTCTTTTCCAGGTTTTTAGTTTTTTAATTCTATTTTCATTTGTTTTCCGTTTTTTATTTTTATTTGGTTTTCATTTTTTTCATTTTCTTTGTTTCTTTTGGTTTTCATTCTACATTTTTTGTATATGTCAACAACATTTTTCTAATGCATGTTTAACACTTTTGCAAGACAAATTTAATTTTCTTAATACATGATCTACATTTATATACACATTTTCAATATTTTTTTAAATGCTGGAGTAACATTTTTCAAATACATGATTAGTTTCTTTAATATTTGGTCAACATTATTCCTATACATAGTTTTTAAAAACTTCAAATGCTTAATTAACATTTTTAAAATACAACATTAACGTTTTCTAATACATGGTCAATATTTTTTTCTATGCATGTTTAACTTTTTCAAATGCTTGATTAACACTTTTTAAGTGCAATATTAACATTTTTTTACGCACATGGTCAACATTTTTTCTCAACACATTTGAAAATTTTCAAATTCTTAATTAAGATTTTTCACATACTTGTTCAACACTTTTTCAAATGCTTGATTAACATTTTTATATACATGATCAAAAAAACATCATTTTTTAATACAAGATAAACATTTTTTCCATACACATTTAGCATTTTCCAGAGGGGCTTGATTAACATTTTTTACACACATGATCAAAAAAAATATCATTTTCTTAATAAATGGTAAAACATTTTTTTCTATATAGATTAATCATTTTTCAAATGCTTGATTGACAGTTTTCAAATACTTGTTTAACAGTTTTTTTTTCAAATGCTTGAATAACATTTTTATATACATGATCAGAAAAAATCATCAATCTTTAAATACATGGTCAACATTTTTTTCTGTACACGTTTAACATTTTTTCAAATGCTTGATTAACATTTTTCAAATGCATGTTTAACACCTTTTCAAATTCTCGGTTAAGATGTTAAAAAATACAAGATTAATTATTTTCATACAGGTTTTTAACATTTTTCGTATACGTGATAAATACTTTCTCTATACACATTTAACAGTTTTCAAATGCTTCGTTAATATTTTTTGTACAGTGTTATATATATATATATATATATATATATATATATATATATATATATATATATATATATATATATATATATAGGACAAATTTTATCTACAAACAATGGTAGTTACCCCCTAGCCGTCTGTCCTCCACGTGTCACTTCTTATCCTAAGCCAAACGGGTTGGTGGATGAGAAAGAATCCAATAGCCGCCAGCTAACAAACATCTAATTAAATAATTAAATAAATGATGAGAGTTTGTTCAACAACCTGCTACTTCCTTGGCCGGCCGAACGAAACACCATGAACAGATAAGATCTTTTTATAAGTTGAACGTGCTGGCCCAAACATCTCTTGTATTTTTCTTTTTTGAGGAATCACTTGTATACTTCTGGCTCGAGTAAGTAGAACTACATGGTTTGGAAAATACTAGTATATAGTATATTGTTTGGAAAAACAGCATGTAGTATATTGTTTCGAAAATAGTATATCATGGAGTTTGAAAAAAAGTATATTTGGGAGCTATGAATATATAGTTTGTAGCATCGAGTATATGCACGGTGTGAAGTTAAAAGGAGTATACAGTATGGTAGTATGTAGTATGGAGTACACAGCGGAATTGAAAGGGGTATATACAGTATGGTAGTATGTAGTATGGAGTACATAGTGTGGAATTGAAAGGAGTATATCGTATGTGCGGACGAGTATATATAGTTGAAAAACGTGTATTTTGGTGTATATGCATACTTCCTGTTACAAAAAGCAGTATCTATATATACTTACAGTGGCATATGTTCATTTAATTTGTATGCCCATATATCGTCATGTGCATATGATTTATAGGCATGTGAAATAATCTGTTTTGGAAGACCACAGAAGCATAACCATAGGGTATACTCTTATACGAGTATGTATGTATGTGTGTAATATAATTTTTACATGGTATAGGATAGACTAATTTTCCGATGGAAAAGTAGCTAGGCAGAATATACAAGGAAAACTGCAAGGAAGTATATGTTTTTTCTTAAGGGAACCTCAAGGAAGTATATACTATAACCATAGTTAATGCATTTCAGTGTTAAGTATACCAGCTTGTACATGGATGTGACATATTACATCACCCGTTGCATAAGGGGAGATACGTTTATACGCATCGAAGCAAGAACAAAGTCTTTTTTCCCGCAAAAACAAAAAGATGTGAATACATATACATTCTGAGGGACGCCTTGCTGTTGCTGGCTTGCTGCTCATCGTCAAGTTGAACGACCTGTATCATCGTGGTGGAAGCCAGTGATCAATATGGTGATGATGGCTAAAGAATTGCATGGTCTGCAGCGTCGGAAGGGAGATCTGTTTTGGGACGGAGGTGCGGTTGGGCGGTCGGCTGTACCATAATGCATTCGATCTGTTTCTTAGTGAAGGCGACGTGTGCTCGGCCAGCATATGGATCTGCATACAGCATGAGGGAAAATGAAAAGCATCCAAATCTCCAAATTGATTTTACGAAGGGATTAGATAGACATACTTATACACACATGCATGCAACGGGATAGGAGACGAGGTCGATTCAATATTCCACGGTGGCGGCAGGTGCCGCAAGGTCGCGGACGTCGATGGTGGCGGCAACTTTGGTAGGCGCCACACGTTGGCGGACGATCACGACGGGGGCTGCAGCTGTAGGCATCTGATGGCTACGTCGATGCAAGACATGCCATGGCGGACGACCGAAGAGCGACCTGAGCGACGTCGGAATTCAACAAGACCAACAAAAAAATCAATTAGGATGCTGCATGCAAATCGACTAGAACATCATGCATACCTTTCTTTTCGCGTCATTCGTTGACTCGCCGGTGCACTGATGCATCGTTCTGATCTAATCATAATATAGAGACGACCAAAACGAATGGATGAGCCAAGAAAATTGAGAGGTCAACTAACTAACGTCGAGCAAATAAAATCCAGTTTTTCTCCATCGTGACCCGATAAGGAACGCTCGGATCTAAAAGCAATCGGACGGCAGTAAAGATAGAGGTAACTACCACCTAGTGGTAGCATCTATTTTCCCTATATATATATATATATATATATATATATATATATATATGTTTCCTACCACCCATGGTAGTTACCACCATTTCCGTTTTGTATATTGTATGTAGTATCTGTCAAAACCGAGAGTATGTACGCGTAGTATGTAGTATATAATAATATTTGGTTAGTATGTATCACATTTTTTAGGTAGCATGTATCGTATTTTGAGTATGCTCTTTTTTACATACAAATATGTATGTATTTCATAAATATAATAAAAACTATGGGCTAACTTGCAATTTTTTCATGTAACTCACTTTCAAGTATCTTAAATATAGTGTATGAACATACTAAAAATAATAAAGTAGTATATATACTAACACATGGTAGTATTTGAGACATGTGGGGTAACTACCCCTAGGTGGTAGGATAGATTTTCCCTATATATATATATATATATATATATATATATATATATATATATATAATTTCTCATATACTACTATGTGGTAATATATATACTACTTTATCATTTTTAGTATGTTCATATACTATATTTAAGATACTCCAAACCGAGTTATGTGAAAAAATTGCATGTGAGCCCATGTTTTTATCATATTTGTGAAAATAGGTACATATTTGTATGTAAAAAGAAGTATGCTAAAAATATACTATGTACTACTTAAAAAATAGTACATATACTACCTAAATATTCTTACATACTACATACTACACATACATACACTGCGGTATGGTAGATACTACCTAAAACGTACAAAATAAAAATGGGTGTAACTACACTGCGGTATATATATATATATATATATATATATATATATATATATATATATATATATATATATATATATATATATATATAGGGAAAATCCATCCTACCACCCGGTGGTAGTTACCCCATATGTCTCATATACTACCATATGGTACTAAACTTGAAAAAAACACTCTAGTTTTGATATACATATATCACAAAAAATATATTATGTTTCACTCAAAATATATTCCTCGGCTTGTTTTGATGATGTGAGGGAGGGATGTGGTTGGTTTCAAGATACTAAGGGGTTTTCTGCAAATTGGAGTAGAAAAGTGGCCTATTGTTGCAAAAAGGCCAGAACTTACCTCACAGTCGTTAGATGCAGATCTAATGGTCAGAAATGACAGATGACAGACACACCGTCACCACCAACTGAGTCTTCTATAGGTGTAAAGATTATATAACAAAAGTAAAAAATAAAGAAAAAACGAACACAAAAAACGTAAAAAAAAAACGAGGCTGTGGCCTCTCGCGTGCCTGGGCCAGCCCAATCCGCCCTTGCCTTCAGCGAGGGTTCCTTGAGATATAGGGGCGCCCATGATGAAGGACGTCGGTGGATGAGTTTATGTTTGGCAGATGTGTGCATTGTGTGGGTTGTGTTGGGCCAAGGAGTGGGTGAGGCCTTCATGCCTGTGGATGGCGTTCAAAATTGTCGTCCACATATACGGTAAAGGTTTCCCTAAAAAAATGTGGTAAAGGTAGCCTGTTCTTAGAAAAAAGTGTGGTAAAGATAACTTGTTCTTAAATTGTAAAATGGGGGTGAGGCGTTCATGCCTGTGGATGGGGTACAAAATTGTTGTCCACATATGTGGTAAAGGTTCTCCTAAATAACTTATGATAAAGGTAGCATGTTCTTAAAAGAAATGTGTTGTAAAGGTCACTTGTTCTTAAATTGAAAAATGGTAAAGGTAGCCACCAACTCCATTCTCTTTGCATGTCCGGTTTCCCGGAACGAGAGGATGGGTACCAATAGACGCCGGTGCGCCGGCCGAATCGTTCGGCCGGTCCAACCAGGATCGTACGACCCCAGGAATCTAGTCGTCCGATATGCCTTTTACCGTTCGTCCTTCTTCTCCATGGCCTTCCTCAAGAAATTGCAGCACCGCATAGACGAAGAGACAGGAGGCTACGACCAGCACCGTCGACCCCCGCCGTAATTCGCCGCCTCGCCGCAGCTTCGCTGCCGGTCGTCGCCCTCGCCGGTGGTCGCCGCCCTCGCCGGTGGTCGCCGCCCTCGCCGGCGGTCGACGTCTCCCATGTGTCTCTCATCGGGCGCCACAACCCCCACCCTCCCCACGCACGTTTTGCTGCATCGCGGGAGATCACCGGCGTTGGCGACGGTGACCAACACGCTGTAAAACCACCATCGCGCCGCCGATGCTTCCCGGCCATGGATTTTTCTCGAACCGTCGATGTGAATGCTGGAAACATATTTGGAAAATGCTGGAACCGGCTATTAGAGATGTTGCATCCGATGATGTTTTTTGTTGGAACCAGAGCTGTAGCCAGAAACGTGGTCGTCATCGTTTGTTACAACCGTACCCGATAAAGGCTACATCCACGTTCATACAAAGCTGCAACCTTTTCACACCAAAAACTACATCCAACGACGACATATGTTGACAAATGTTACAACTGTACATTGAAAAAGCTTCGTCCATGTTCACGAAAGCTGCAACCGGCGAGCGTGGTGACCGCGCACGGTGATTTTGTTTTTGCTACAACCAATTTCGTTTTCTTTGCTACTACCAGCTTCCTTTTTTGATACAGCCATGGCTGGTGAGCGTGGTGATCGCGGGCGGCGAGGATGGGCAGCCCTGCTCCAAGCAACATTCGCGCGAGGACGGCCTCGTGGATTTATGCTATATGCTACAACCGGCATTGAAAATTGCTACCACCACGTGCCGTATAGCTACAACCGCAATCGTGATTTGCTGCATCGCACGACAATGCGTTTTTTGCTGGAAGCGATGCTCATATTTGCTGGAACGGGGTGAGCGAGATGTTGCAACGGCGAGGGATCTATGCGACAAGCAGCGACTCACGGACATGAGCGGCGGCAAGCCCGCCGGTGAGCTGCAGCTCCACCGGAGCTACGACCGTCGCGTCGAGAGCTGCAAAACAGCAGGTTGTGTGGGTGCATGAACGACAACGAGGATGGCCAGCGATGGCGGCGAACAGCGACGAGGACGGCCGGCATGGGCGGGGACCGGCGACTTGGACAGCCGGCGTGGGTGAGGACTGGAGATGCGGCCGGCCAGCCCGCGAGATGAGAGAGAGAGATGAAGCAGTGCAGCCGCACAGGGCGTTGATGACGAGCAGTTGGTTTGATGGCGAGCAGTTGGTGGACCCGGTCACCACGCATCTCACCACGCGAGAAGCCTGCCGTATGATAAAAGTAGATCGCACTGGTCGTGCGCGACCGGCCAAATGTTCGGCCGACGCGCCGTTCTGAAACGTTTCCCTATTTCCTAGCGGGAGACTTGCGGGTCAAGGTCGGCAACGGGATGTGTTAAATTGAGAGGGGTTTTACGGTGCAAATTACTAGTCACGGGAGAGACTAGTATTTGAACAGATCCACCGTTGATTTGAAGGGTAATTTAGGCACTTTATATTAGATTTTTTTCTCTTAGCCCAAGGGCAGTTTAGTCCGATAAAAAGTTTAATAATCAACTAAAAGTCCCGACTGAGTCGGCCCCTACACCTGCATTCTCGTCACCCAAGCCCGAATTGCCGCTCTCTCGCCGCCGCCCGCCCCTGCCGCGCCGTCCGCCTCGGGATCCTTCCTGCCCGTCTGTTCCGGCCACCACAGCCCACTCGTCGCTTTCGCCACCATTTGTCGCTGCCGCGCCGTCCGCCTCCTATCCTTCTTGCCCGTCCATTTCGTCCACCGCAGCCGACCCGTGGCTCTCGCCGCCGCTTGCGGCTGCCGTGCCTTCCACGTCCGGAACCTTCCTGCCCGTCCGTTCCGTCTGCCTCTAACAGGAGCTGTGGCCGCCACTTGCCGTTGCACCACCGCCCGCTAATCAGCTGTCACCGTTGGCCCCGCCTGTCCGTCCGTCTCTACCACTGCTGGTCGGCCTGCAGAAAGGTAATGCTTGAACATGACCAACTCTCAATCAAAAACTTAGTAGCCACATATTACTGAATTTGCTTGGCGGAATCACAAAGTTTATATTGTTTGCCTACAGTACAGGGAAAGTTAATTCACATCTTTAGGATACATGCAATTAGGGTTCACATTTTTGTGTTGGTTGTCATGTAGAAGAAGTGATTTACATTTTTTATGATGTAGTTTGGCACTGGAGATGCCTAAATAACATTATTCAGTTTTTTTGTGGATGGCAGTTACACAACATGGATGCTCACCACGTCAGCATAGAGGAAATTGAAGAATATTACATGGTGGTTAGTCAAACATTCACAAGCGAGAAACAAGGTTTCGAGTTCTATAACAGATATGCTAAAGCCAATGGGTTTAGCGTGAGGAAGGCCAATGTGAAAAACAAGGGAGGCATAAGAATCCAAAGGTTGTACATGTGCAGCAAAGAAGGATATAGGTCCTTGAAAAACTTTGAAAGGTCCAACCGGAAAAGGAAACAAGGGCACTCTCTTGTTGTGGATGTGACGCTCGACTGCAAATCGAGCTCAATATGGAAACCCGTGAATGGTTTGTCAAGGACTTTGTGGACCAGCATAACCATGAATTCACTAAGCCTGACCAGACACCTTTCTTATGGTCTCATCGTGGACTTAATGATCCTCAAAAGGCTGATGCATTGAGTATGGTATTGGTGGTCTACGCACACATCAGATAATGGACGTAATGGAGAAGCAGCATGGTGGGTATGACAAAGTCGGCTGTGTGTCTCGGGACCTATATAATTTTGTTGCTGAGTACAAGAAGCAAAGGATCGAAGGTTTTGATGCCCAATACATGCTGAACTATATGGCGGCGCAGGAAGAGAGAGATTCTGAATTCTTTTACAGGTACATCACAGACAGCGAAGGCCATCCGCAGAACCTTTTTTGGTCAGACGCGCAGTCCCGGTTGGAATATGATGCCTTTGGTGGTGTTGTTGTGTTTGACAGCACGTACCGTGTAAACAAATATAACTTCCCATTTTTCCCATTCATTGGATTGAACCACCATTGCAGCACAGTTGTCTTTGGGGTCGGCATTGTATCAGACGAGACCGTGGCATCATATAAGTGGTTGCTCCATTCATTTTTGGAGGCGATGCACCAGAACCATCTGAGGTCCGTGATCACTGATGGGGACCATGCAATACCACAGTTAATAATATGAAACGTACCTGTATTAGGGCTAGGTTGCTAGCTGGCCACCTTAAATATCTTCATTACGCATCTACGACAAGCATAGGTCTTCATTAAACTATATGTGGAGGATCTGGAGTGGCACTAGGAGACTTCACCACCTCAATTGATTACAGTCAACGGTCGAAGCGACTAATGCGGACTGGACAGAGGAGAAGGCCAAGAAGGTACTACCTCCGTCCGGGTTCATTGGTCCCCATTGTATTTCGTGCCAAATTTTGACCATAATTAAACTAACAAAATGTTCATGCATGTCACCAAACATTATATTTTTGAAAACTATGTTCAAATATGAATCCAATTAGATAATTTTTCTTGACATGCATTAACATTTTCTTAGTTAAATCTTTAGTCAAAATTTGACAAAAACTACAAAGGAGACCTATAAACCAGGACGGAGGTAGTAGCAGTGGTCATCGAAAAACATGGCTTCGGAGTTGGAGAGGTAACTTGAGCCATGTTCTAATTCAAACATGTTTTTCATTCAATCATTTCTATTATGATTAATTTTCATGCAATTGCAGGTTGTTGACGACCTGAAAGAGCCTTTCAAGTCCCAAAAAGAGCCATCTTGCTCTGAAAGTCTACCTTCAGGTCTGAAGGAGCCCAACAAAGAAGTATTGGTATGTTCATCTCTTGTGTACTATTTCCTACTGCAGTTTATCGTAAAGCATCTAACCTTTTCCCTACTCTTTACTTTGTTAGGCCATGTTTGGTACACTCATTGGCCTGGTGAAGGAGCTTAAGCCATTGCTACTAAAACACCATGCTGAAACCTATATTCAGTTTGGCCATGCAAATCTGAACATGCAGGACATTATGCATCAACAGAGATGTCTGGGTTTTCGTTTTGAGGACTTCATCTCACCCTACAATGTAAGTGTCTTCGGTGTTTATACCTTCTACTAAAATATTGAAAATGACACATGATCTTTTATTTTTGCAGGACCATCGTTATGGAATTTCTAACAAAACAAAACCCACACATGCGTCAGCATTTCAGAATTCAGGGAAGGAGCAAAAGTCAACCTTCAGGAACCTTTCACCTGAATTACAGGTAAGCACATATACATCTTTAATTAATTTATTAATCTTTAGAAAGAGAGAATCACATCTGGTGACTTTTAGTAGTGGCCAACACTCTAGCCAGATTGATTTCATCCTCTCGAGAAGAGAAGATAGGCGTGCGTGCCTAGACTGTAAGATGATACCTGGGGAGAGTGTTGTACCCCGGCATAAGCTGGTGGTTGCTGACTTCCGCTTTCGGATTCGTGTCCAGCGGGATAAGCGTGCCAAGGTCGCTAGAACGAAGTGGTGGAAGCTCAAGAGGGAGGTAGCTCAGGTGTTCAAGGAGAGGGTAATTAAGGAGGGCCCTTGGGAGGAAGGAGGGGATGCGGACAATGTGTGGATGAAGATGGCGACTTGCATTCGTAAGGTGGCCTCAGACGAGTTTGGAGTGTCCAGGGGAAGGAGAAGCGAAGATAAGGATACCTGGTGGTGGAATGATGATGTCCAGAAGGCGATTAAAGAGAACAAAGATTGCTTCAGACTCCTATACCTGGATAGGAGTGCAGACAACATAGAGAAGTACAATATGGTGAAGAAGGCCGCAAAGCGAGCTGTTGGTGAAGCAAGGGGTCGGGCATATGAGGACCTCTACCAACGGTTAGGCACGAAGGAAGGTGAAAGGGACATCTATAAGATGGATAAGATCCGAGAGAGGAAGACGAGGGATATTGGCCAAGTCAAATGCATCAAGGACGGAGCAGGCCAACTCTTGGTGAAGGACGGAGAGATTAAGCATAGATGGCGGGAGTACTTCGACAAGCTGTTCAATGGGGAGAATGAGAGTTCTACCATTGAACTGGACGACTCCTTTGATGAGACCAGCATGCATTTTGTGCGGCGCATCCAGGAGTCTGAGGTGAAGAAGGCTTTAAAAAGGATGAAAGGAGGCAAGGCGATGGGCCCTGATTGTATCCCCATTGAGGTGTGGAAAGGTCTCGGGGACATAGCGATAGTATGGCTAACCAAGCTTTTCAACCTCATTTTTCAGGCAAACAAGATGCCAGAAGAATGAAGACGGAGTATATTAGTACCAATCTTCAAGTACAAGGGGGATGTTCAGAGTTGTACTAATTACCGTGGAATTAAGCTGATGAGCCATACAATGAAGCTATGGGAGAGAGTCATTGAGCACCGCTTAAGAAGAATGACAAGTGTGACCAAAAATCAGTTTGGTTTCATGCCTGGGAGGTCGACCATGGAAGCCATTTTCTTGGTACGACAACTTATGGAGAGATATAGGGAGCAAAAGAAGGACTTGCATATGGTGTTCATTGACTTGGAGAAGGCCTATGATAAGATACCGCGGAATGTCATGTGGTGGGCCTTGGAGAAACACAAAGTCCCAGCAAAGTACATTACCCTCATCAAGGACATGTACAATAATGTTGTGACAAGTATTCGAACAAGTGATGTCGACACCGATGACTTCCCGATTACGATAGGACTGCATCAGGGGTTAGCTTTGAGCCCTTATCTTTTTGCATTGGTGATGGATGAGGTCACAAGGGGTATACAAGGAGATATCCCATGGTGTATGCTCTTTGCGGATGATGTGGTGCTAGTTGACGATAGTCGGACGGGGGTAAATAGGAAGTTAGAGTTATGGAGACAAACCTTGGAATCGAAAGGGTTTAGGCTTAGTAGAACTAAAACCGAGCACATAATGTATGGTTTCAGTACTACTAGGTGTGAGGAGGAGGAGGTTAGCCTTGATGGCCAGGTGGTACCTCGGAAGGACACCTTTCGATATTTGGGGTCAATGTTGCAGGAGGATGGGGGTATTGATGAAGATGTGAACCATCGAATCAAAGCCGGATGGATGAAGTGGCGCCAAGCTTCTGGCATTCTCTGTGACAAGAGAGTGCCACAAAAGCTAAAAGGCAAAGCTAAAAGGCAAGTTCTACAGGACGGCGGTTCGACCCGCAATGTTGTATGGCGTGGAGTGTTGGCCGACTAAAAGGCGACATGTTCAACAGTTAGGTGTGGCGGAGATGCGTATGTTGAGATGGATGTGTGGCCATACGAGGAAGAATCGAATCCGAAATGATGATATACGAGATAGAGTTGGGGTAGCACCAATTGAGGAGAAGCTTGTCCAACATCGTTTGAGATGCTTTGGGCATATTCAGCGCAGGCCTCCAGAAGCTCCAGTGCATAGCGGACGGCTTAAGCGTGCGGAGAATGTCAAGAGAGGGCGGGGTCGACCGAATTTGACATGGGAGGAGTCCGTTAAGAGAGGCCTGAAGGATTGGAGTATCGACAAAGAGCTAGTATGAACAGGGGTGCGTGAAAGCTTGCTATCCATGTGCCAGAGCCATGAGTTGGTTGCGAGATCTTATGGGCTTCACCTCTAGTCTATCCTAACTTGTTTGGGACTAAAGGCTTTGTTGTTGTTGTTGTTGTTGTTGTTGTTGTTGTTGTTGTGTAAATCTAAGACCTCACCGCATATTGCAGAGTGCTGCTAAGAGCCCCAAGCATGCAGACAAAAAGTTCACTACGAAAGGAGCTACCAGTAAAGATGTAAAAGCGGCCGAGGATGAATCCCCAAACCTTTTCCACAAATCTGAGGTAAGCTCACATACGAAATTAATTATTTGCAAGTCCAGTTGTTTTCTGTAAATATAATACCTCTCTTGCATGCTACAAATCAAGTTCTCTGTCAATATAATACCTCTCTTGCATGTTACAGAGTGTTGCGAAGACCGCTGATAAGATGCCAGTCCGTATGAACCAAGTAGCTAAAGATGTAGCCGAGGAAGACTCAATTGGGTACAGAATCCGTAAAGAAGGAAGGAAGTCTACATCTTTCAGAAAGATGATTTTCTGTATTACGACGCACCGAAAACAAAAAATACTAGGAAGACTAAAGTAAAAAATGACAACTTTGTGTCTGAAGGCAACAAGGATGAGCTTGATGTTCACCAAATCAGAGATTATATAAATGAATCACCCATTTTTGATGAGCTTGTTCACATTGATGAGGTTTATCTAGAGCAAAGGCTTTGATTCGTATGTGGTCGCTACTCACTTCGACGGAGGCCAGGGGGCGTTTGGCTACTGCGTCTACCCGATGGGAGATGGTAGCTCGGGTTATTTTCAACCGGTTTGGATGACGGTCATGTAATAGGATAGGCATGTAGTGCTCCTATTTTATTTACCAGCCGGTTGTGGCTTTCGATTTGGCTCTTGTGAGCGTTTTGTTTCATTTTTTACTTCGAGACTTGGAGACTTTGTTGGCGGTTTCTTTTTAATAATATGAGCCGTATGCATCTTTCTGGTGCAGAGGCTGGGGTAAAAACCCCTTTTCGAAAAAAAATCTAGAGCAAAGGCATCTAAGTGTCTTAACCAGCGACAATGTTACCCGAGAAAGTGACAAGTGGTTGGGAGAACAGGTATCTTTACTTTCTGATTTGAAAGAAAAAAATTCATATTGTTGGTTTAAATTGAAATCTTAATTGTGTGTGTTTTTTCAAATAAAATAGCTACTTGATGCTGGCATCGAGTTGCTTAGGGCCAGCAAAGTTGAAGATGTGAGGAAGGATGAAAGGGTCTATCTCGAAAGATCAATCAAGACCCAACTTCTGAAGCGTGATGGGCTTCCTAACATGCAGAAGGAGGTTCTGTCTGGAAAATATGGTACAGAACAAGGGGACAATTACCTTGCTCATGAGATGGTAAGAACCACCCTACACAAAACATAAACATATGAAAGCCGAAAACTAATTGTATTTTTTTTTAGATATTCCTGCCTATGAATTTGCAGAACCTGCACTGGTATTTGGCCGTAGTGAACACGCACAAAAGGGCGATCCAGATCCTTGACTCCATGCTCAATCACGAAGACCGCCTAGAACTGCGCCAAACCGTGAGTTGCAATATGGATATTACTAAATTGTTATATGATTTAACTGTTAGACAATGACAAAATATCATATTCGACACTCCGTTTTGCAGCTGCTAGGTATGGAAGCACATGTGAATCTATCTCTAAGAATGAAGGGGGCCCAAAATAGCAACTGGCCTGACTCACTACTGTCAAAATGGCCAGTTTTTGTGAAGAAGACCCCACAACAGTCAGATGGGTACATACACAAATGTCAAATTTTGTTTTCAAACTAAATTAGTAGGACAGCGCACTAACAATTATCTTTATTTGTTGCAGTTGTTCATGTGGGCTATTTGTTCTTAAAAACATGGAATCCTGGACAGGAGACGAGCACACTGACGAGTTCAAGCAGGTAAAAGCACACAACATATTTATATGCACTAGCAGTTTGACCAGAACTAACTTTTCCTCTTGCATAGGTTCACACTGACAAATTCGGAAGGGAACTACCTGCTATGCTGGTCAGCTCGCCACTTAACAAGTTGAGGAAGCGCTACCTTGAAGCAACAGCCAAGATGGACGAAGACTCCAAGATGGACCAAGACTGAAGACATACACACGTCCAGGAGTCCCTTTTGAGTCGTGCCATCTAGTTTCAGTCCTTCTCCGCGTTAGCAATTTCTAGGGAATAATATCGCATGAAGACAATTCGTGTTTTGTGGTTTCATTTTTGTGTGTTACCAAACTATTTTTACCATACTCTATTTCTTATGGAGTAATTCGACAGATTTCAATAAAGTGTTAGCAAACTATTTACTATGATGCAATTGTATGTGAGGAATCTATTTTCTTTGTGCATAGCTTCATGATGGAGCAGCGATGTTGTCTTTCTTCAAATCAAGCATAATTCAAACTAAGGAGATCACTGTAGGTTGTAATATTATCTGACAAGGATGATAAACACATCCCAAAGATGCATAGTTTATACTAGTACATGCTTCTACACTGAGAACACACAAAAAGGGAAAGCTTTCACTGTAGTTGCAGGATCAGTTCTCTGAACTCTTTCTCTCAGAAGAACACGAGTGTTTGCGCTGCGTTCGGCCTCTGCAGCCTTTTCCCTTTTTCTTCTTATTCAGTCAAGTGCTTCAGAACAGAAACTACAAGATACCCGGTCCACGAGCGGGCTGATCGGACGTGCCATCCCACGTCCTCCCGATCGCTAGGGTGTGGCCGTCACACGTTTACAATCGTGCCATCCCACGATCCACCTGTGACGGCTCAGCTAAACAAACTAACTGAAAGTCTGAAACTACGCCAAGTCGGGAACAGATTCCACGCTGCATGGCCCTTTATTTTAGCTAAGAAAAAACTAGAGGATAACAAACAGCTCAACACGATTATTTGCTAACAAATCACCCCCTTAAGCCTGTTGCACAGTCTTCACTTCAACGACACCGAGCATCTTCCTCATCTCAACAAATCTGGTGCGCCCCAATGCCTTGGTTAGAAGATCAGCAAGTTGATCAGTTGTTCCAATGTGCTTCACGTCAGCTCTTCCTTCCTCGACGCACTCCCTGATGAAGTGATACTTAACATCAATATGCTTGCTCCGGTCGTGATGCACCGGATTTTTGCTCAGTGCGATAGCTGACTGGTTATCAACCATAAGGTCGAACATGGCCGGAGCTTGCCCTGTCATTTCCCCAAGCAATCTGCTGAGCCAGACCCCTTGACAAGCGCCGCTTGCTGCTGCCACATACTCCGCCTTGCAGGATGATGTGGTCACTATCTTTTGTTTCTGCGAGCTCCATGTCACAATGTTCTTTCCAAGCATGAACACAACTCCAGAAGTGCTCTTTCTGTCATCTATGTCCCCGGCATGGTCACTGTCACTGTAACCTGTCAGCACCAAACCCTTTGCACCGGCCCTGTAGCAGCATCCATACCCCTTAGTACCTTGTACGTACCTAAGAATTTGTTTCACTGCCGTCCAATGCTGCTTGCTTGGTGCCTCCATGTACCTGCTTACAATGCCGACGGCACATGCTATATCAGGCCTTGTATTGACCAAGTAACGAAGACTGCCGATCACACTCCTATACAAAGTGGCATCCACGGCTTCAGCTCCATCCCTCTTGCCGAGCTTGAGGCGGTACTCCATTGGAGTTGCACACGGTTTGCATTGCTCCATGCCTGCAACCTCCAAAATCTTCTGAGCATAGCTGCTTTGACAGATCTTGATCTCACCACTTCTCTGCTCAACTTCAATACCCAAGTAGTAGGACAGTAGGCCGAGATCACTCATTTTGAACAGCCGTTGCATCTCCTGCTTGAACTTGTCAATATCATCCTGACTAGTCCCGGTAATCACCAGATCATCCACATATACTCCCACCAACAGGAAGTTCTTGTGGTCACCACGCCTATACACAGCATGTTCCAGTCGGCTTCTTTTGAAACCCAAGGCTTGCAATGATTCATCCAATTTAGCATTCCAGGCCCGTGGTGCTTGTCGCAGCCCGTACAGTGCCTTCTGCAACTTGTACACTTTGCAGCTCTCTCGATCATCGACAAACCCTGGCGGCTGCTGTACATAGACCTCCTCTGCAAGATCACCATTCAGAAAAGCGGATTTAACATCCATGTGGTGTACCTGCCATCCACCGTGTGCGGCGAGAGCGAGGAGCAGCCGCACAGTCTCCATGCGAGCCACTGGAGCGAAAACTTCTTCAAAGTCCACCCCCTGTCGCTGAGAGTACCCCTTTGCCACCAGTCGCGCTTTATGCTTCAGGATGTTGCCGGCAGGATCTCTTTTCACCTTGAAAACCCACTTTAACCCGATGGCGCGGTGCCCAGCGGGAAGAGATGTGAGTTCCCAGGTTTGATTGTCGACGATCGAGCCCATTTCCTCCTCCATCGCCTTGCGCCAGGCGTGATCAGAGAGTGCTGCCTCAACACTCGCCGGCTCCTCGGCGGCCAGAAAACAGAGGCCCACATGCTGCTGCTGGTCGTCGTCGTCGAACAAGTCGCTGTAGTCGATCGGCGCTGTGATCTCCTTGGTGGTGTCGTAGACGTCGGACACACGCCGGTATCGCGGGTGCCCGCTGTCCGTGTCCAGCGTGTCATCATGCGACGGCGGCGACACAAACTGTATTGGTGGCGTCGACAGTTCGGGCGTGCACGGTGCCGTCTCCGCTGCTGCCGGACGAGGCGAACCGGAGCCACTGTCAGTCACCGTGACTCCCGGCTCAGCGGCATATACCACCGTGAACACACCTGATGGTGTGCTTTCCTTTGCTGCTTCAGGTTTCCAGTTCCATGGGCGTGTCTCCTGAAACACAACATCGCGTGACACCAGCAGTTTCTCGGCGACGGGATCATAGATACGATAGGCCTTGGCACCTTCCTCATATCCCATCATGACGCCGGGTGTCGACCTGTCGGCCAGCTTGTTGATCCCGGGTCCGAGCTTCTTCACGTGCGCGTGACACCCGAAGGTGCGCAGGTGAGCCACGCTCGGCTTCTTGCCATGCCACAGCTCGTACGGAGTCACCCCGTCGAGGCTCCGCGTCGGCGATCGGTTGAGGACATAGACAGCCGCCTTGACGGCCTCTCCCCAGAAGACCGCGGGCACGCCCATGCTCTTCAGCATGCACCTCGCCATCTCCACCACCGTTTGATTACGGCGCTCGACAACCCCGTTTTGTTGCGGCGTGTACGGGGCGGTCGTGAAGTGCTTGATGCCGAGCTCGTTGCAGTACTCGACGAACGCCGTGGAGTTGAACTCCCCGCCGCGATCCGAGCGGAATGCGAGCAGCTTGCAGCCGCTCCTGGTCTCTGCTGCCGCTTTCACCTTTTTGAAGAAAGCAAAAGCCTCGCTCTTTGTCCTGAGTACCTCAATCCACATGTACCGAGAGTAATCATCCATAATTAACAAGAAATAATTTCTACCTCCCGGTGTTGGCGGAGAGATCGGACCGCACAAATCCGAGTGTACGAGCTCCAGGGACGCCTTTGCACGATATGTTGCAGCCTGCGGGAAGGGTAGTCGGTGTTGTTTCCCGAGCATGCAGCCATCACAATACTCCCCAACGTGATCCACATCAGGAATCCCACGCACCATCTTCTTCCTTGCCATGGCACACAATGCGCGGAAGTGGAGGTGCCCAAAACGTGCATGCCACAGCCAGGCCAGGTCGCATCCTTTGGACAGCAGGCACACCGGCTCAGCACACTGTAGGTTCAGCTTGTACAGACGGTTTGCTGAGTGCTTGACACGCGCCAGCAGCTGTCCCTCTTGGTCGAAGATCGCGAGGACACTGCGCTTGATGACGATCTCGCAGCCCTTCTCATCTAGCTGTCCGAGCGAAACAATGTTACTCCGAAGACGGGGAATGTAATATACCTCCGAGAGTACACGCTGATCGCCGGTGAGGCACTCAAACAACACAGTTCCTTTGCCGCATATCTCGACGACTGATCCATCTCCGAAGCGGATAGTGCCGCGCACCGTCTCGTCCAACGTGGCAAATAACTCCTTGCGGCCAGTCATATGGCTGCTGGCCCCTGTGTCCGCGTACCAAGAGCCGTCGCCGACATCCTTGGGCACCACTTTTTCCTCGTTGAGGAAGACGGCTTGCGGAGCTGCGATTGTCATCTCCTCCGGCGCATCGAGCACCGCCATGAGCAGCCCCGGCTCCTCGACCTCTTCGACTTGCGCCACGTTTGCCTCCTCGCGGCACTCCTGCTTGGGCTTGCCGTAGCACTCGCGTGCCCAGTGGCCCCACTTGCCGCACTTGCGGCAGTTCCCCTTGCGTTTAGGAGCACCGCCGTTAGGTTGTCCTCCGCCGGCGCCGGTGGGAGGCTTCGGCTTGGGTTTCCCCTTGCCGCCTTTGTATCCACCGCCGGACGAGCCTCCGCCTGATTGCCGTCGCCTTTCCCGCTCGTGCCACTCCTCCTCTGTGAGGAGCAGCTTGCCGCCGGAGCCGCCGGTGTCGGGGTCGAGGCGCTCCTCGATGGCAAGAAAACGGCCGGCCACCTCCTCAATTGTCAGTGTTTTGAGATCAACAAGAGTCTCAATGGAGATGGCTACCTGGGCGTAGCGAGGCGGCACCACCCGCAGAAACTTCCTCACAGCCTTGATCTCGTCGACGTCGTCGCCAAGTTCCTGAAGATCGCTGATCAGGCCAGTGAGGCGAAGTGCAAAGTCCTCCACTGTCTCTCCCTCCTTGAAGGAGAGATTTTCGAAATCACGGCGCAGCACCTGAGCCCGTGACTCGCGCACGCGCTCGACGCCCATGCGAAGCGTCTTGACGGTGTCCCACGCCTCCTTGGCAGAGTCCTTCGCCGCCAGCGTCCGCAGCATCTCCGGCGGGACGCCACAGAGGATGATGCCCAGTGCAGCACGATCATCAGGGTGATCGGCGTCGCCCATCTCGACGGCTTCCCACAGCCGTGCAGCCTGAAGATGTACCTTCATGAGGATTGACCACTCGACGTAGTTCGTCCGAGTCAGCATCGGGATCGCGCCCGCGCCGCCATCTCTGACCACCCGCTCGTGGATGACCAGCTCTCTCCCATCGCGCCGTGTCGGGCTTCGTCCCCGACGAGCCGGCGATGGGGTGTTCCTCCGGCGCGAGCCGGAGCGCTGCGGCGTGCGTGATCCACCATGTCCCGACATGATCACCACAAGGCTCTGATGCCAATTGTAGTTGCAGGATCAGTTCTCTGAACTCTTTCTCTCACGAAGAACACGAGTGTTTGCGCTGCGTTCGGCCTCTGCAGCCTTTTCCCTTTTTCTTCTTATTCAGTCAAGTGCTTCAGAACAGAAACTACAAGATACCCGGTCCACGAGCGGGCTGATCGGACGTGCCATCCCACGTCCTCCCGGTCGCTAGGGTGTGGCCGTCACACGTTTACAATCGTGCCATCCCACGATCCACCTGTGACGGCTCAGCTAAACAAACTAACTGAAAGTCTGAAACTACGCCAAGTCGGGAACAGATTCCACGCTGCATGGCCCTTTATTTTAGCTAAGAAAAAACTAGAGGATAACAAACAGCTCAACAAGATTATTTGCTAACATTCACTGTATTTATCTAACAGAGACGCTGATTTCAGTACATGTCATTCACATGTTTGCTATCTAAGTGTTAGAAATCTATTTTCCAATATTTATGTTTTCTTTAGTGCGTGCCTATCAATCATCAACATCAATCTGACATTGAATTTCTTCACTTTATTTAAGGCCTTGCAGCACGATGCGCTTCTTGGCAACAGATTGCCGCTGAATTCACCTCTGCCATGAGAGGCCGGGCTAAAATGGAAGCAGGATTCTATGGTTACCAGTGAACTGCATACTTTTCTCTTCTTTCATGCTGAATTTGATCAAGCGAATTTAAACAATTACTACCCTTTATTTGCTACATCCAAGTAAGAAAGTTTACTACAGAGAAACTTTTACAACGACCAGCTGTAGCAAAGTTATTCCTTTTATAATCTGCATTTCCAAATTCATGCAAGGAACAGAGCTGAACAACAGAAGGACTGTTAAGATAAACTAATACCGTTGCAACAGCCTTTTGCTAAGCAATCAGTTATTCAATTGTATGAATTATTATTTCATACAAGAAGTATGGAAAAAAATTATTAACGGAAGGATTGGTTCTGTTATAGAAAAACTGAGAAGTGGTGATCTAGCAATAGTTTTCCTCTCATACGATAACACATGTTAATTTATAAATGCATTATTTACATTGCAATCTTGCTATTACGCCACAATAGCTTTCCTAATGTTCACTGCCACATCCCTAAGCCACCTTTTCTGTCTGTAACAAAGACTTGCTTGCAATTTCCCAGTCTCCTTCAAACATCTAGTTTCCACTTAGTATTTCCCTATTTCAAATCTTTTTTTCTTTTGATTAGAAGAGAGCTAACAGAATTTAATTCAACAATTTCAAGTATCTTGTTATAGAGTTGACAGAAACTTGAGATTCAAAAGATCAAATTTCACTTCCAACTGCAATTTCTCATCATGCTGGTGTGCTCCACTTTCTATGAACAGAAGAGAGGAGAGAGACATACGTCTTCGGTGGGTGATGATCCTCGTCGACGGCCAGCAGCTGGAGTGCACGCACATGGGGGAACACCTTTTTTCATCCACTCTTGAAGCGACGCCAGGTGCTTGCCGTACCTGCCTTCCACCAGAGCCGACGCCGCAATTGCTCCCAGATGCTTCTCCTCTGCTGATACGGCAGGAGGCAACCAGGCGGCCGCACCTTGCTCCCCCCGCCACCGCTTGCCTATCAGGCCCTAGTCGATCTATAGATTCGTGGACGCAAGAATAACAAGGGAATTTGGCTAATCTCGCTAGATCTGACGTATATTATGGGTGTACGGAAGCACAAGTGTTTAGGGTTCTAGCCCATTATCAGAACTGGGAAAGCAGAATGATCCGTTCAGCCAAAGCCCGGCTGGTTATAAGGCTCGCAGTGACAGCTGTTGAGTATGTGTTTTGTATTGCACGTGTAATGGAGTTGTGGCCTACCTCCTAGTCTTGTATAATTGAGGTAGAGGCCTTCCCTTGTATTATATATACGTGCATCAGCACCCCATCAATACAACGATTATTGTATTGCAAACCATCTCTCCACATGGTATCCGTTTTTAGGTTTTAATCCTCGCCTTCCGCTGCCACCGCCGCCGCCACCCCATCACCGCCGCCGCCGCCGCACGCTCCTCCCGCGCCGCCGCCGCCGTGAGCGCCGCCGCCGTCGCCGCCGCGCGACTCTTCCCGCGCCGCCGCCGCCGCCGCCGCCGCGCGACTCCTCCGCGCCGCCGCAGCCGCGCGACTCCTTCGCGCCGCCGCCGATGGCGTTCACCGGTCTGTCCGCCGCCACCGCAGCCGCGCGACTCCTCCGCGCCGCCGCCGATGGCGTTCACCGGTCTGTCCGCCGCCACCTCTGCCGTCCCGCCACCAGCGCCCTCCGGTGCGGCCACGACGCCATACGGCGCGGTCGCCGCCTACGGCGCATCCGGCGTCACCCACATGCAGCCGTCCCGCCCATGGCCGGCGGCCCTGCTTCGGCCGCCCCGTCAATGGCGGGCATCGGGTGGGCCCCGCACTACCCGCAGGCTCTCCCCGCGGGCCACCGGGGGTTCATCGGCGCGCCTTACCAGTCGACCGGCACCGGCTACGGCACCCTCCTTGTGCCGCCGCCCCTCGGTGGTTATGGCCCGCCCGCTTCGGCGCCGCCCTACGGGGACCTCTCGCCGCCGCCGGTTCCTACGTCATGGGACCCCGCCCTCCTCGCCGCCCAGCACTCCGCGCCATCGCCGAGTAGCTCTATCGGCGGAGGCGACTAGTACATGGACTCAGGTGCTACCGCGCACATGACAGCTCATCCCGGTAACCTAACCTCCTTCCACTCCCGTTCACACATCCACTCGTATCACCGTCGGCAACGGCTCCTCCTTACCTATCACTCATATCGGTAGCACTAGTTTTCCCTCCACTTCCACACCCATCAATATGTCCAATGTTCTTGTTTCACCAGACTTAGTCACGAACCTAGTTTCTGTTCGTCGTCTTACTCGTGAGAACCCACTTACTGTTGAATTTGACGACGTTGGCTTTTCTGTGAAAGACGCCCATACTCGGATGGTCCTTCACCGTTGTGACAGTCCCGATGAGCTCTACCCCGTGCACGCCGGCGCCTCCACCTCCACATTTGTCGCCCTTGCCACCGGCGTTGACCTTTGGCACGCTCGCTTGGGTCACCCCAACCACACCATGTTACGTCAAATTCTTAGGAGTTTCTCTTTCTCATGTAATAAGCTCGACGAGCACTCTTGTGAGGCATGTCGCTTAGGCAAGCATGTTCGTCTTTCTTTTAGTGCGTCCTCCTCAGTTTCCACTTTTCCATTTCAATTACTTCATAGTGATGTTTGGACATCTCCCGTTGCGAGTAACACGGGCTATCTCTACTACTTGGTGATTTTAGATGATTATTCTCATTATGAGTGGACTTTTCCTCTTCGTCGTAAATCCGATGTCTTAGCCACACTCACCGCCTTTTATTCCTATGTCACCACCCAGTTCGGTCGCCCCATACTATCACTCCAAACTGATAACAGAAAAGAGTTTGACAACGTCGGTCTTCGCACACTTCTGGCCTCTCACAGGACCATCTTCCGTCTGACTTGCCCCTGCACTTCACAGCAGAACGGCCGCGCCGAGCACATTCTCCGCACTCTTAATGACTGCGTTCGCACGTTACTCTTTCACTCAAACGTGCCAGCTCGGTTTTGTCCTGATGCCCTCGCCACTGCCACCCACTTAGTTAACATTCGTCCGTGTCGTCCTCGGTGGAACTACGCTCCTCACCACCTTCTCTTCGGTACACTACCATCCTATGATGGTCTCAGCATCTTTGGGTGTCTCTGTTATCCCAGCATCGCGTCCACCACGCCACACAAGCTCGCACCCCGATCCGTCCCATGCATCTTCCTTGGCTACCCTCCCAACACCAAAGGTTACCGGTGCTATGATCCTGTCACTCATCGTGTGTACACCTCGCGGCACATGTACTTTGTCGAGACGGTGTTCCCTTTTTTTCAGGTCCATCCGGCTGCGGATTCTTCGGCGCCGGCCCCCGCGCCCCTACCTGGAGCGATGCGCGGCGGCACCCCCGGCGCCCCCCTCCCCGGCCCGGCGCCTTCTGCCTCCACCTCCCGGGTTCTCGACTCCCTCTTACGAGGTCGAGTCGGTGGGCACCCCGCCCGCCACCCCGGCTGGCGCCGCCACCCCTGCGACGGGCTCGACCTCGACCTCGCCCGTCGCTCCCATCGCCACGGGATCGGCCGACGCTGCTGCCGCCGCGGCCCCCGCCGCCGCACTAGGTGCCCCACCACCGCGCCCCAGCCGCCAAACTGGGTGTCGCTGCACCAGGTGCCACCGCCGCCGTGGCCCCTGCCGCCGCGGCACCCGCCGGCCCTGCTGCCCTGTCACTTGGCGTGACTACCTGTGCCCGAGCAGGAGTGCTTCGGCCCAGTACACGCTACTCCGTCGACGAGTATGTGTGCACCGCCACGACGTCGACGCCCTCACCTGTCCCCACCTCCGCTCGTGCTGCCCTTCGGGATCCCCACTGGCTAGCTGCGATGCAGGAGGAGTTCGACGCCTTACAGCGCAACCGCACGTGGTAGCTTGTTCCACGACCCCCTCGTGCCAACATCATCTCTCGCAAGTGGGTGTTTCGCCACAAGAATCGCCCAGACGGTTCTCTCGAGCGCTACAAGGCTCGATGGGTGGTTCATGGTTTTCGTCAGCACGCGGGCGTGGACTTCACCGACACTTTTGCCCCGGTTGTGAAACCGGACACGATCCGCGCCATCCTTCAGCTGGCTGTCTCGCGCGCCTGGCCTGTGCATCAGTTGGATGTTTCCAACGCCTTCTTGCACGGTCATCTCACCGAGCAGGTGTTCTGTGAGCAACCTACTGGTTTCGTCGACGCCGAGCACCCCGACTTCGTGTGCTTGCTCTCCCGCTCTCTGTACGGGTTGAAGCAAGCGCCTCGGGCTTGGTACCAGCGTATCGCCGCCTTCTTGCAGTCTCTGGGCTTTCGGTCCACTCGCTCCGATGCCTCACTTTTTGTGTATCATCAGGGAGCTGACACTGCATATCTGCTGCTCTACGTCGACGACATCATCCTCACGGCGTCCACCCCCAGTCTCCTTCAGTGACTGACTGCTCGTCTTCGTGATGAGTTTGCCCTCAAGGACTTGGGGCCCCTGCACTACTTTCTCGGCATCGAGGTGATCCGCCAGGCTGACGGGTTCTTTCTGCATCAGCAGAAGTATGCCCATGAGCTCCTTGAGCGTGCCGGTATGCTTAACTGCAAGCCGGCGCTCACTCCCGTTGATACGAAGGCGAAGGTCTCTCCTCTGGAGGGGTCTCTCGCGTCCGATGGAGCATTTTATCGCTCTATTGTTGGTGCTTTACAGTACTTGACGCTGACTCGCCCCGACCTGTAGTACGCTGTTCAGCAGGTGTGCCTCCATATGCACGCCCCGCGTGACACTCACTGGACTCTGGTGAAGCGTATTCTCCGTTACATACGCGACACCATGTCCTTGGGACTCACCCTGATGGCTTCCGCCTCCACCGACCTCGTAGCCTACTCGGATGCTGACTGGGCTGGCTGCCCCGACACGCGACGCTCTACGTCAGGCTACTACGTGTACCTTGGCCCCTCGTTGATCTCTTGGTCATCGAAGCCGCAGCCCACGGTCTCCCGCTCCAGCGCCGAGGCGGAGTATCGCGCCGTGGCCAACACCGTGGCCGAGTGCTCTTGGATACGTCAGCTGCTCTAGGAGTTGCTTTGTGATGTTCACAAGGCCACTCTTGTCTACTGCGATAACGTCAGCACGGTCTACCTCTCTTCCAACCCGGTGCACCATCGACGGACAAAGCATATTGAACTCGACATTCACTTCGTGCGCGAGCAGGTTGCCATTGGCCGTATTCGAGTTCCCCACGTGCCGACATCGCAACAGTTTGCTGATGTGATGACTAAGGGATTGCCTACTCCCGTCTTCGAGGAGTTTCGGTCCAGTCTCTGTGTCTCCGGCGATGCTTCGACTGCGGGGGGTGTTGAGTATGTGTTTTGTATTACACGTGTATTGGAGTTGTGGCCCACCTCCTAGTCTTGTATAGTTGAGGTAGAGGCCTTCCCTTTTATTATATATACATGCACCAACACCCCATCAATACAACGATTATTGTATTGCAAATCATCTCTCCACAACAGCTAGCGTACTGGTAAAAACGGGAAACACTACTGTACAACGGTAAGTAGATCCTATGGTGTAAATCTTCTGAAGCCATCATACCCGTCCGTTGTCTGAAGCGTTAAGTTGCCGGAAACGCTACAGCTAACTGAATCTTCAACACTGCTAACTGAACATGCCTGACATTGCCCTCTCCTTGAGAAACGACGTGTCCTCACATCGTTTGCTAATTTGCACGCCATGCTTGCGTAGTGGTCTTGAAAAAGTCAGGAAATGTGTACTTGATGAAGTCCGCATCCTCCCATGTCGCTTCTTCTGGAGATATGTTTTCCCACTGTATAAACCACTGCACCACTGGGAGATTATGCATGGGAATTTGCCTCACCTGCAACACTGCCTCGGGTCCTGTTTTAATAGTGCCATCAGCTGCTACCATTGTTAGATTGGGGCTTGGAATGGATTTACTACCAATATGCTTTTTCAACTGGCTGACATGAAAAACAGGGTGAATTTGCACATGAGGAGGAAACTGCAACTTGTATGCTAACTTGCCCACTTTTTGGATAACTAAAAATGGTCCATAATACTTGTTCTATAACTACAAGGCTCCTCTGAATCCAAAAGCTGCTAATCTGTATGGAGCCATTTTCAAATATACCATATCTCCTACTTCAAACACCCTTTCACTTCTCTTGAGGTCTGCATACCTTTTCATTCTGTTTTGAGCTTGTTGTAAACTTTCCTTCAGTTGCTCCATCATTTGTTGTTTAGCAGCTAGGAAATTGTGTGCTTCTTCCTCATCAGGTCCTGGTATTGCTAGCTCAGAAATCAAAGGAGGAGGAAACCCATACAAAGCTTGGAAAGGAGACATTTTCAAGGCAGTATGGTAAGTGGTATTGTACCAAAATTCTGCTAGAGGTAGCCAGGAACACCACTTGTTTGGGTGAGAAGTGGTCATGCACCTGAGATAGGTTTCCACACATTGGTTTACTCTTTCTGTTTGACCATCAGTTTGTGGGTGATAAGCTGTGCTATATCTTAACTCACTTTTCATCCCTGCAAAGATATCCTTCCACAACTTGCTTGTAAAGATTTTGTCCCTGTCTGATATAATGACTTTAGGAGGGCCATGCAGTCTGATAATGTTGTCCAGAAAAGCCTGGGCTACAGACATCACATTATATTGATGTGACAGGGGTATGAAATGAGCATATTTTGTAAACCTGTCCACAACAACCAGTATGACTTCCTTGCCTTGAGAGTTGGGCAATCCCTCTATAAAATCCATAGAGACATGCCGCCAAGCCATGTCAGCTATTGGTAGGGGCACTAGAAGGCCAGGTTGCAAGCAGTTCTCATGTTTAGCTCTTTGGCATATTGGACAAGCTGTAATAAATGATTCTACAGCAGCTTTAAGGCCAGGCCAATAGAATATATTCTTGATTCTTTGATATGTAGCCCTTGTAGCAGAGTGACCACCAATTGGGGAACTGTGCAAAGCAGTAAGCAGTCTCTGCCTTAAATTGGAAAATTCTCCGACTAGAATTTTTCCTTTATATCTTATAATGCCAGCTTTTAGACTGTAGTCAGACAGAGTATGGTTTGGTTGCAATAGTAGCTTCTCTAGAATTTCCTTAGAGATTGGGTCCTTCTGATATCCTTCCACCAGTTCTTGTGCCCAAACTGGAGTGGCCACAGATATAGCAAAACAAGAGGGCATGACTCTTGACAAAGCATCAGCCACCTTGTTTGCTATTCCTTTCTTGTATTGTATCTGAAAGTTGAACTCCAGTAGTTTCATCAGCAGTTTGTGCTGGACTCCTTCAGTGATCTTCTGGTCAGTTATGAATTTTAGGGATTGTTGATCTGTTTTGATGATCAACTCATGTCCAATGAGATAATGCCTCCATCTTTTCAAAGCTTCCAAAATAGCCAGAGCTTCTTTCTCATAAGTGGACAATGTTGCATTTCTGGGGCACAAGGAAGAACTATAATATGCCAAGGTTTTACTTGTTGCATGAGTACTGCTCCTATGCCATTCCCCTGAAGCATCAGTCTCTAATACAAAAGGCAATGAAAAATTGGGCAGAGCAAGAACTGGGGCAGTAATAAGTGCTTGTTATAACTGAGAAAATGTTGCATCATGTGCACTTGTCCATTTGAACTGCCTTTTTTAAGTAAATCATGCAGATGTCTGCAAATGACTCCATAGCCCTTGATAAATCTTCTATAGTATCCAGATAACCCCAAGAAACTTCTCAATTTAGTGACATTGTCAGGGATTGACCACTCTGCAATAGCTTTGATTTTCTGTGCATCAGTAGCTACCCCCTCAGCAGATATGACATGACCCAGGTACTCCACTTGTGGAACTGCAAACACACATTTAGAGAGTTTTGCACATAACTGATTTTCATTCAGTATTTTAAAAACAGCCTCTATATGCTCCATGTGCTCTTCCAGTGTCTTGCTATAGATGAGTATATTATCAAAGAACACTAGCACAAATTTTCTCAAATGAGGCCCAAAGATCTTGTTCATTAGGGCTTGAAAAGTACCAGGAGCATTGGATAAGCCAAAAGGCATCACTAAGTACTCAAAGTGGCCCAAAAATGTTCTGAGTGCAGTTTTGTGTATATCATCTGGGTGCATCCTGATCCGATGGTAGCCTGCTCTCAAATCTAATTTGGAGAAATACTTTGTCCCTTGTAACTCATCAAGCAAATCCTTTATAACAGGAATAGGAAATTTGTTCTTGATTGTCACAGAGTTTAATTTCCTGAAATCAGTACACGGCCTCATTGAGTTGTCTTTCTTCTTGACTAAGATTACATGAGCAGCATAAGGACTTTGACTGTGTATGATAAAGTGAGTTGCCAATAATTTCTTGATTTGCTCTTCCATTTCTTTCTTCTGGTGTGGAGGATCTTTGTAAGGCCTGGCATGAGGAGGTTCAGTACCAGGTTTTAAAGGAATTGTGTGGTCACAATCTCTATTTGGGGGTAAGGTATTGGGTTCCTCAAACAGATCTGCATAATCCATTAACATTTTCTGTAATTGGGGAGGAGTTTTGAAACCAGCAGGTGCTTGCAGAATTATATTGTGCACTTGTAACAGAAAAGCCTCAGCTCCTTTCTCCAACAACTTGCCCATTTGTTCAGCTTGCACTTCTTTAACATTCTCTGGTGTATTGAAGATAGCAGCAGTAACTGTTGTTTTACCTTGCAATGTGAAACTGAAAGTATTTTTTGGAATATTGAAAGCTACTGGGATCATTTGAGTGAACTAGTCATAACCCAGTATAACATCGTATCCAGGCAGGGGCAAAACTCTGAAAGTGTATTGCAATGATTGCTTGGCCAATTGAAAGTCACAGTTAGGACTACTGCCTTGGATATTAATTTACCACCTCCTGCAACTGCAATCATTCGAGGTTTCACTGGTAGTAAATGACAGTTTGCCTTTACTGCAAACTCTTGGCTCATAAAGGAGGAACTATTGCCATAATCTAACAAGGCTGTTGCTCTTTTCCCATTGATGTGATTTTTCACAGTTGGTGTTGGCACTGCAATTTGTTGACCTATTGCATGAGCAGTTATAAACATTGCTTGTTCTCCTTCCTCTACAATTTCCTCCTGTTCTTGCTCAATACCTTCTTCTACCATAGTATCTTGCTCAACTTCTTGTTGCATTAAGTGCACATTAGGTACTAATTTTCACTTGTGCCTTGGTACCCGCTTATCTCCACATCTCCAGCACTCTCCTACTTTTCTCATCTTCTGAAATGTGTTGTTGTTGGTCTCTGTTTGCTTGGCTGGGGTATTTTGCTGTGTAGTATGTAAGGCAGGATTGTTTTTGTTTTGAACACCTCCAGTGTTTTTCTGATAGTAATTCACAAAAGGAATACTTGTTTTCTTTGGCACTGCACTGATGTGTGGATAATTGGGCTCCACTTCTTTTGCTAAGAAGTAAGCATGAGTTAGAGTTTCTGGTCTCAATGGTCTAAGATGGAATTTGATGCCTTCTCTAAGACCATTCACATAACATCTAACAAACCATGCTTCTCCTAGTTCAAGACTTTCTTCCATGATTTCTGCCATTAAATCTTCAAACTGTTTTGTATAAACAGCAACTGTGTTGCTAGCTTGTTTCAGTGAATTGAATTTTTCAGTAAGGTCATAAGATCCTTGTTCAGAAAATCTTTTCACCACCTCTGCTCCAAATTGTTTCCAAGTTAATTGTTTCTTTAACAGTCCTGATCTTCTTCACCAGATATCTGCCTCACCAATGATGTACATATGGGCTAATGAAACTTTATATTCCTCAGGAGCAGCAACCATTTGAAAGTATTTATTACATTGCCTGATCCATCCCACTGGGTCTTCACCAAAATTTTTGGGAAAATCCATTTCGGGGCCTTTTGTTAATGATCTCATGAACTGTGCTTGCATGTCCTGTTCATAAGTCTTGTGATATCCTTGCCGTAGTTGCCTATCCCTATTTTGCTGATAAAACTGGTTAAAAGCAGGTGTATGAGCATTTTGTCTTGCTGTCACAGGAGTACCTACATTGCTATAAGTTTTCTGTCTTCCTTGGGACACAAAACCAGGAGGTCCATTTGTTCTGTTGGTTCTCATTGGTGGAAGATTCTGCAATTGAATTTCCTCCAACTGCTTGGATTTCTCCTTTTCTGCTGCCAATTGCTTTCTCGGCTGTTCTACTCTCGCTTCTTGTTACTGAGCTTGCCCTTGATTCAGTGTAGGTGACACGGGTACTTCCTGAGAACTGGAAGGACGATCATCATGTTGCACTGTTTGTGTTGTTTTCACCAAGGTTTGCAAAACAGTACAGATTGCAGATAATTGTTTGGCCAGATCCAACACTACACGCTCTACTTCTCCAACAGTAACAGAGATTTCCCCTTGCTTGGAGCCAATTGATTTCACTTCCTCCTGAAGTTTTGATACCCGTTTCTGCATCTGATTGCTATCTTTCTGCAGAATCCCGAAATCCTCACGCATCGCCAGAATTTCCTGGAGGTTAGTGTCATCGACAACCTTGGAGTGTCCCATCACCTCGATCTGAAGTATGGGTACGGAATTTTACCACTGAAAACTCAGCTCCCTAATCTTCAGATCCTGCCACCGCCAACAAATTTGCCCCTCTGGCACACGGATCGACGCCTAGAACACGAAAATGTACCGATCGAACAGGTGTGTTCGAACAACCGCTTCTGCTCGGCCGATCTGTGCCCGAATGTCACCGCCGCCTGCGCCGCCACACCGGACCCCGTCGCCAGCGCCGCCAAACTTCGCCCTTACCCGGAGCTCAAGAAGAAAGGTGGGAGAAAGGGTGGGATTCGCCGATCGAAAAAAAAATTGCACTACCGGAGCGCGTTTCTGCCGAAGAACGATGGCTCATGATACCAATTTGTCAGGCCCTAGTCGATCTATAGATTCGTGGACGCAAGAATAACAAGGGAATTTGGCTAATCTCGCTGGATCTGACGTATATTATGGGTGTACGGAAGCACAAGTGTTTAGGGTTCAAGCCCATCATCAGAATTGGGAAGGCAGAATGATCCGTCCAGCCACAGCCCGGCTAGTTATAAGGCACGCAGTGACAGCTAGCGTACTGGTAAAAACGGGAAACACTATAGTACAACGCTAAGTAGATCCTATGATGTAAATCTTCTGAAGCCATCGTAGCCATACGTTGTCTGAAGCATTAAGTTGCCGGAAACGCTACAACTAACTGAATCTTCAACACTGCTAACTGAACATGCCTGACATTGCCGCCGCCAACCGTACTAGTCCAAGGAGCGCCACAGAAGGGCCGGGGTCCGCCCTCCATAGCCTCCATCTTGGCGCCCGGCCTCGCTGGCCGGCGGCGCTACTAGCGATCTGGTCGTAGACGCCGCCATTTGGCGGACTCCAGTGTCGACGTACCGGCTGCTGGCGGCGGCCTGGAATAGCGCGCAGCCGAGGAGGAGCTCAGTTGGCTACCGGCGGCGGCCTGGAATAGCGCGCAGCCGAGGAGGAGCCCAGTCGTCGAGTGAGTGGATCTGGTGTGGAGATGTACTGGGTAGGTGCGCCGCCGAGCGACTGGTGCTGTGTGCGGGAGATATTTTTTCTTTTAGCGAATCTGCGGGAGAAAATTAGATGGATAGGGGCTGAACCCTAGCCGGGGTGGGCAAATTTCCATCTCCCCAAAATACCCTTTCTGTGTGCGGGATTTTTTTTATTTTAATCTCGTGCGAGAGGCGTTTTTTCCCTCTGCCCATTTTGCCAATCGGAGAAAAAAGGAAAAAGTCTAAAATAAACCTTGAACTCGTACACGAAAGCTAAATGGAACCTGAACTTCCAATTCCTGAAATCAGCAAACCAAACTCTTCGATCCCGGTCTATTTTGAACCTTGAAAGTGTTTCCAAATAGGGATTGTCGACATGGCGGGTTGAATCCCGGGATTGTTGACAGTGCACGCGACTGGGCCGGCCCAATAGGCACGAAGCCAGATTTTTTATTTCTTTTTTGTTCAGTCTATTTTTTATTTCTTTTTTTAATATGAGACGTGTAATAAAATACCAAAAAATAGTCAACTGTTGATTGCACAGGAGGCGGCCAACCACGTGTTTTTTTTCAAAAAAAGAGGAACGGCCATCCACGTGTGAAGCGATTTTTTTGTCTTTTATTTATCATAACATGTGACGTATAAAAATACGTATGGAAAATAAACAGTAGGGATAGAGTCAAACATACGACGTGGAGCTGCTGAACTCGTCACGCAAGCCACGAGAATAAATTGCTGCTAGTCACTTTACGAGATGATCGAAATATTTAATCACACACCGCAAAGTATACAGATTAGGAATAAACTTTTTTATGGGCAAAAAAATATGGAAAACGTAAACCATTTGTGAAACGGAACAACTTTTCGAAAACGAAACCAATTTTGAACAAGTTAACACTTTTTTAAACATAATGTTTTCTGAAAAACTGGGAACAAATTTTGAAACCTGAACTAAATAAAAAATGCAAACACTTTCGGAAAATTTTAAAAATTGACTTTTGTAACCTGAAAACTGTGCGAGAAAAATGTTTAATACTCCTTCGATAAATAAATATAGTGATCTAAATGCTTTTATATTTCTATACAGAGGGGGTACTTTAAAAAAGATGAACAACATTGAAAAAATGGGAACACTTTTTGAAACATAAACATGTTTGAAAAAATAGGGACTAACTTTAAAACCTGAACAAATTTTAAAGTCTGGACATTTTTATGTATTTTCTTAAAAAATGGGAGAGACTTTGTAAATAATGTATAAACTGTTTGTATAGTTTTATAAAATGTTTTTGCCATCTCAAAAATGTTAAACGTGTATTTGGCAAACTTTTACTGTATATTAAAAAAATGTTGGAAACATGTATTTTAAAAAATGTACATAATGTATTTGAAAAATGTCGAATGTGCATAAAAAATGTTTCATGTGCGTGTTAATGTATATAATATATTTGAAAAATGTTGAAATCATAACAATGGCAAAGCGTAACAATGTACATAACGTATTTGGAAAAAAATATAACAAAAGGAAAAAAGCCGAAGAAAACCAATGAAAATAAAGAAAACCGGAAGGAAAGGGATAAAAGAAAATGAAAAAAAATGAAAACCATAGCAGAGCGGGCACACAAGCGACTACTCTAATGGGCCGACCCAGCTTAACTTGCCATGTCAGCGAATACCAGCGAAATACTCTCAAGGTTTAAAATAGACCGGGATCGAAGAGTTTGGTGTGCTGATTTCAGGGATTGGAAGTTCGGGGTTCGATTTAGCTTTCGCTTACAAGTTCAGGGTTTATTTTTGACTTTTTCCGAGAAAAAATACTACTCCTTGGGTGGACAAGTACTGATCACGTTGGACCATCAGATCTACTGATTGGATGGCTGATATTTCTTCGTCCTTACCGTAAAAGGCATCTAAATTGAATGTCGATGCAGGTGCGTGTGGTGCAATCCTACGCGACTTGTTAGGAAGCTTCATAGCTGCAGTTGTGAAATTTAAACATCATGCACTGGACGGCTCATACGATAGAGGCGTTAGCGGTGTTATTGGGGCTACGACTAGCAAAAAAGCTTGGTATCCTCTGTACTACAATTGAGAGCGATTCTATGGAGATTTTCCAAGCTATTCAAAATCCTTTTGAGCATCAGGCATCAATAGTAGTGATCACTGATGATTGTCGAAAGTTGATAAGTTCTTCCCACAAGGTGAACATAGATTATTGTCTGCGAGAAGCTAATGGGTATGCCCATGATCTTGCACGGTTTAGTTTTGAGAGACAGGAATCAATGGTGTGGTATGATAAACCCCTGGATTTCCTGACCTCTTCTATTGTAAAGGATATAGTTATTAATTAAACAAAATCACCAAATTAAAAAAGAAATCTCCTCTTCCCTTGCTCTTCCCAGTCCCAATACTCTCCGGTTGTTCTCTCCCCCCAAAAAAAAATCTCCAATCGTACCGCGAATTCGTGATTGAATCGCTTGGTTATCTATACAAGAACTACGTGAGTTAGTCTACACAGTCCACAGTAGGGATCAAACGATACATAGTAATCATCGTGTGCACATTTCTCTCGAAAAAAAGAATCTCCAAATGTGGCCCTGCTTGCGAGACAAAGTTGAAGACTTATACAAAACCCAAACAGCCTATGTGCAAGAGTCATCAAGTCCAAGTATTATCCTAATGGAGACATCCTCAACACTGTCTTCCCCTCAGATGTCTCGCCGGTTTGGAGAGGAATCGAGCAGGGTTTGGAGCTGTTAAAAAAAGGACTCATTTGGAGAGTTGGAAACGGCAAGAGCATCCAAATTCAAAGGGACCAGTGGATACCGAGAGTGGATGGTTTGAAAACAGCTCAGTTCATTAGGAGATCGAGACTCCGTTGGGTTAACCAATTGATCAACAAGGAGACAAAAGATTGGGACAGAGATCTGATCGGAAGGATTTTTTACCCCTTTGATGCGGAGGAGATTTATAAAATAAAAATCCCCTTGACAGAGATGGAAGATTGCATCGCGTGGCACTATGAGAAAAACGGGAAGTTCACAGTACGGAGTGCTTACAAACTAGCGGCAAGTTTGAACAGCAACACAAATGGGGGACCCTCAAGCTCGACTACCAGTGCAGGTAATAGGAGTATTTGGGACGTCATTTGGAAAATGAACATCCCGGAGAGGATGAAAATTTTCGGATGGCGAGTCGCGACTAACACTCTGGAAACTAAAAGAAATAAATGCAGACGTACTATAGTTCATGATAGTGTCTGCGGGATCTGCGGTAATGGAGAGGAAGATGAATTACATGCTGTTATATCATGCACAAAAAGTACTGCACTTAGATTCGCAATGAGAAAAGAGTGGCGACTCCCGGATGAGCAAGAGTTTTGGTATACTGGGAAAGACTGGCTGCAAATTCTTTTGGACAAACAAGATTCAGAGATGAGGGTAAAAATCATGCTGCTGCTGTGGAGAGCCTGGTTTCTGAGAGAGAACTGTGTACATAATGATGGGAAAGAAACTGTCTCACGCTCCGTGCTCTTCCTGCTGCAGTACGAGGAAGAAATCAGGAATCTATCACAGCCTATGGTCGGATAAAAAGAAGTGTTGCTGGTCTCTGTCTGCTACTCGTCCTGCGTGGAATGGAATGACAGGAAACGGTCGGGCATCGGGCCAGTGGGAAGCTCCGCCCCCGGGAGTGCTGAAACTGAACACTGATGCAGCATTCCTAGCTGACACGGGTCGAAGCTGGGCTGGAATAGTGGCACGAAATGATAAGGGACTTGTGTACTACTCTGCATGTAAGGCGATGAACCCCAGCAAAACAGTTGAAGAGGCCGAGGGTCAGGCTATTCTGCTCGGCCTAACGGCACTGGCGAGGCTGTACAATGGACCGATCATGATTGAGACTGACAATACACTAATAGCAACTGAACTGAGAAGCAACGGAACCTGCCGCTCTGAATGCTTTTGGATTGTCAATGAAATAAAAAATGCATGGCATACTTTCAGTTCAATCCAAATCAGGACAGTCAAGAGGGAGCAGAACCGGCTAGCACATGAGCTAGCGGCCAGAGCTAGGCGGTATGAAGACTGCCTGATGATTGCGGACGTGCCGGGAGAGCTCCGTCCGCTGATGCTATCTGAATGCACCGAGTAGTTTCTTTGGCTGTATTTTGGGTAGTTTTCCTCAAAAAAGAAGAAAAAAAAAGAAATGAAAACCAAAGGTAACATCACAGGCAAGCTATCACCGGCCTTATTAGTCAGCGAAGAGCAGACAATTACACGTGTACTATATTACAATCACCGGACAGGACAGAGTAAATTGCACAAAACCACCACTTTGAAGGTGAGGTTTGTGAAAAACACTACGCTACACTTTTGTTGCAAACAACACCACGTCTTCTGTAATCATTTTGCAAAAACCACTGATCGGCAGTTTTGTCTCGGTTAAGCGTGTTTATGACAGATGGGCCCGCCATTCAGGCTGACGTGGCACTGCTTAACACCTCGCAGGTAACGGCGACGGTTCGTAACGTTGTGATCTTGACTGGAGCCATGTGGGGTCCACCTGTCATTGAAAGAAGAAAAAATCCTGCCTTTAAGTTTTGCTTGCCTTATCTTCATTGTACTGACACAGAGCTGAGGTGCACCTTCTTCGGTGCCAGCGAGCTCCACATGCCACCGGTGATGTCGCTCGAGAGCATCAGGAGGTAGAGCACGGCGTCCTTCTGCTCCTACTCGAACGCGCCCAGCATCGGCTGTGGCGGCACGGGGGCCGGCCCCGCCACGCGGATCGGACTACGCCTCCGCTTGGGCGGCGCGACCATCACAGCAACCGACGACCGCCTCCATCTCCTCGTGGGCCTCCGGCAGCGCCTTGCCGAGCGAGAGGCCGCACAAGAAACCACAGAGCTGCCTGGAGGAGGATCTGAGGCGGCGGGCGCGACCATTGGGGATCTGGGGGAGAGATGAAGGAGTAGAGGAGAGGCGGGCTCGACCTCCGGGCAGCACGACAATGGCGGCCCCTGCCTCTGCCAGGGCAGGACGGGTTCCGTGCGGCAACGGCTATGGCGGCCTCTGCCCCAGCCGAGGGCGGGACAGGCGGGGGGCCTCTGCCCGGCCTGGTCTGATGGTGAAGATAAGGCAAGGAAAAATGTGTTTTTCTTTTTTCTTTCAATGATAGGTGGACCCCACATGGCTCCACACAAGATCACAACTTTACGAACTGTCGCCGTTACCTGCGAGGTGTTAAGAGGTGCCACGTCAGCCTGAATGGCGGCCCCATCTGTCATAAACATGCTTAACCGAGACAAAACTGTCGATCAGTGTTTTTTGTAAAATGATTATAGAAGACATGGTGTTGTTTGCAACAAAAGTGTAGCGTAGTGTTTTCCGCAACCTCGCCTTCAAAGTGGTGGTCTTGTGCAATTTACTCGATAGGACATCATGGGACCATGGCCAGCTATATTACTATACTGTATTGTACTACCTTGCCCGCTTGCCAAATAAGCAACAACTCATCTCTCAGCTCACGAGCTTGTATCAGCGCACCAGAGTTCGCACTTCACAGCCCGCACTTCTACCATCGTCGCAACAGCAACAGCGAAAATCTGCATTCCCCCATGGCGAGGGATCAGGTGTTGGTGTTGCTGCGACGGTGGTAGTGCGGGGTTGCGGGCTGCGAGGTCTGTTGTTGGTGCAAGCTCGCGGGTTGAGAGTCCGGGTGTTGCCGCCTCAAACTCCGGCGCTGCCGCGGCGATCGTACCGCGAACTGCGAGTTCTATTGCTGCTGCGACGGCTGACTCTCCCGACTGGAGCCTTCGCTGCTGCTGCTGCGATGGTGACAACCGTAAGCTCGGGCGTAGCAACAAGTTTTGGTGCTGCTATAACGGTGGTGTCATCGGCAGTGAGCTCCGTTGCTGCTGGGACGATGACTCCCTGGGCTGGAAGCTCTGGTTCTGCTGCGACGATGCCAGCAGTAAGCTCAGGTGTTGCGGAAAGCTTTGGCGCTCCTGCAACAACGACGTCGCGGACTTCAAACTCTGGTGCTGCTGTAACGGCGGTGGCGTTGACTGTGGGCTTCGTCGTTGCTGCAACGGCGACTCCTTGGACTGCAAGCTCTGGTTCTGCTGCAACGATGCCAGCCGTAAGCTCGGGCGTTGCGGCAAGATCTCGTGCTGATGGAACGGCAACGTCGTGGACTGTGAGCTCTGGTGCTGCTGTGAAGATGCCAACAGTAAGCTCGGGCGTTGCGGCAAGCTTTGCGCTCCTGCAACAGCGACGTCGCGGACTTCAAACCCTGGTGCTGCTGTAACGGCGGCGGCGTTGACTGTGGGCTTCATTGTTGCTGGGAAGATGACTCCTCTAACCGGAAGCTCTGGTTCTACTGCGATGGTAGCAACCATAAGCTCGGGCGTTGCCGCAAGCTCTCGTGCTGATAGAACGGCAACGTCGTGGACTGTGAGCTCTGGAGCTGCTGTGAGGATCCCAACAGTAAGCTCGGGCGTTGCGGCAAGCTTTGGTTCTCCTGCAATAGTGACGTCGCAGACTTCAAACTCTGCTGCTGCTGTAACGGCGGCAGTGTTGACTGTGGGCTTCGTTGCTGCTGGGACGATGACTCCTCTAACCGGAATCTCTGGTTCTGCTGCGATGGTAGCAGCCGTAAGCTTGGGCGTTGCCGCAAGCTCTCATGCTGATGGAACGGCAACGTCGTGGCCTGTGAGCTCTGGTGCTGCTGTGCCGATGCCAACAGTAACTTCGGGCGTTGCGGCAAGCTTTGGCGCTCCTGCAATAGCGACGTCGCGGACTTCAAACTCTGGTGCTGCTGTAACGGCGGCGGCGTTGACTGTGGGCTTCGTTACTGCTGGGACGATGACTCCTCTAACTGGAAGCTCTGGTTCTGCTGCGATGGTAGCTGATGACCCGCAAGTATACGGGATAGTTGTAGCCTCTTTCGATAAGTAAGAGTGTCGAACCCAATGAGGAGCTAAAGGTAGAACAAATACTCTCTCAAGTCCTATCTGCCACTGATACGACTCTACGCACGCTTGACGTTCGCTTTACCTAGAACAAGTATGAACCTAGAAGTACTTTGTAGGTGTGATATGATAGTTTTGCAAGAAAGTAAAGAGCACGTAAACATAAACTAGGGGCTGTTTAGATAAAGAAGCAATAAAGTAAATATAGCGAGTGTGCAAAAGTGGTGGTAGGAGTTGTGAAATTGTCCCTAAGCAATTGACTATGTTACTAGACCGATAATCACTATTGCAATTCTATTTGAGGGAGAGGCATAAGCTAACATACTTTCTCTTCTTGGATCATATGCACTTATGATTGGAACTCTAGCAAGCATCCGCAAATACTAAAGATTCATTAAGGTAAAACCCAACCATAGCATTAAAGTATCAAGTCCTCTTTATCCCATACGCAACAACCTACTTACTCGGGTTTGTGTTTCAGTCACTCACGCAACCCACTATAAGCAAATCATGGACGTATTGCAACACCCTACAGCGGGAATCCCTCACGCTTGCGCGACACGGAGGGCACCATAAGACAGCACCAATAATAAAACATGCAACTCAAGCCAATCATAGCAATTCATCAATCACCAATAGGACAACGAAAATCTACTCATACATCATACGATGGCAACACATCATTGGAAAATAATATGAAGCATAAAGCACCATGTTCAAGTAGAGGGTACAGCGGGATGCGGGAGAGTGGTCCGCGGAATATAGAAGGGGGAAGGTGATGGAGATGTTGGTGAAGATGACGGCGGTGTTGGTGAAGATCGCGGTGATGATGATGGCCCCCGACAGCGCTCCGGCGCCACCGGAAGCAAGCGGGAGAGAGCCCCCCTTCTTCTTCCTCCTCTTCCTTGACCTTCTCCCTAGATGTGAGAAGGATTTCCCCTCTGGTCCTTGGCTCCCATGGCGTGGGAGGGGCGAGAGCCCCTCCCAGATTGGATCTATATCTCTGTTTCTGCATTCTCTGGTTCTGCCCCTTCACCGTTTTCTTTATATCTGGAGATCTGTAACTCCGATTGGGGTGAATCTTTCGGCCAGATTTTTCTCATAAAATTAGATTTCTTGCGGCAAAAGTAGAGCCTCAACTGCCTTATGGGTGGCCCACGAGAGCCCAGGGCGCGCCCAGGGGGAGGGGGCGCGCCCCCCTGTCTCGTGGCCACCCCGGACACCGTTTCGCGTTGATTCTTCCTTCGGAAAATCCCAAATATTCCAAAATAATTCTCCGTCCGTTTTTATCCCGTTTGGATTCTGTTTGATATTGGTTTTCTGCGAAACATAAAACATGCAACAGACAGGAACTGGCACTGGGCACTGGATCAATATGTTAGTCCCAAAAATAGTATAAAAAATTGCCAAAAGTATATGAAAGTTGAAGAATATTGGCATGGAACAATCAAAAATTATAGATACGACAGAGACATATCAACATCCCCAAGCTTAATTCCTGCTCGTCCTCGAGTAGGTAAATGATAAAAAAGATAATTTTTTGATGTGGAATGCTACCTAGCATAATCTTGATCATATGTCTAATCATGGCATGAATATTAAGACACGAGTGATTCAAAGCAATAGTCTATCATTTGACATAAAAAACGATAATACTTCGAGCGTACCAATAAAGCAACCATGTCTTTTCAAAACAACAAGGCCAAAGCAAGCTTATCCCTACAAAATCATATAGTTTGGCCATGCTTTTTAATGTGCTTCAGCTTTTTCAACCCTCACGCAATACATGAGCACAAGCCATGGATATAACACCATAGGTGGAATAGAATATAATGATGGAGGTTATATGGAGAAGAAAAAAAGGGAGAAAGTCTCACATCGACGCGGCTAATCAACGGGCTATGGAGATGCCCATCAATTGATGTCAATGCGAGGAGTAGGGATTGCCATGCAACGGATGCACTAAGAGCTATAAGTGTATGAAAGCTCAAACTGAAAACTAAGTGGGTGTGCATCCAACTTGCTTGCTCATGAAGACCTAGGGCATTTGAGGAAGCCCATCGTTGGAATATACAAGCCAAGTTCTATAATGAAAATGCCCACTAGTATATGAAAGTAACAACATAAGAGACAATCTATATGACGAACATGGTGCTACTTTGAAGCACAAGTGTGGAAAAAGGATAGTAACATTGCCCCTTTTTTTTCTTTTTCTTTTTTTTCTTTTTTCTTTTTTCGGTGGGCTTCTTTGGACCCCTTTTTATTTAGGCTTCTTTGGCCTTTCCTTTTTTTCTTTTTTTCTTTTTCTTTTTTATGGGGCAATGTTCTATAATGATGATCATCACACTTTTATTTACTTACAAATCGATATTACAACTCGATACTAGAACATAGATATGACTCTATATGAATGCTTCCGGCGGTGTATCGGGATGTGCAACGATCTAGCATAGCAATGACATCAAACATCATGCTAGCTATCTTACGATCATGCAAAGAGATATGACAATAAATTCTCAAGTCATGAATATGATGATGATGGAAGTTGCATGGCAATATATCTCGGAATGGCTATGGAAATGCCATGATAGATAGGTATGATGGCTGTTTTGAGGAAGATATAATGAGGCTTATATGTGATAGAGTGTATTGTATCACGGGGTTTGGATGCACCGGCAAAGTTTGCACCAACTCTCGAGGTGAGAAAGGGCAATGCACGGTACCGAAGAGGCTAGCAATGATGGAAAGGTAAAAGTGCTTATAATCCATGGACTCACATTAGTCATAAAGAACTCATATACTTATTGCAAAAGTTTATTAGCCCTCGAAGCAAAGTACTACTACGCATGCCCCTAGGGGGATAGATTGGTAGGAAAAGACCATCGCTCGTCCCCGACTGCCACTCATAAGGAAGACAATCAAAGAAACACCCCATGCTTCAAATCTGTCACACAACGGTTACCATACGTGCATGCTACGGGACTTGCAAACCTCAACACAAGTGTCTCTACAATCCACAACCACCCACTAGCATGACTCTAATATCACCACCTTTATATCGCAAAACTATTGCAAGGAATCAAACATATCATATTCAGTGATCTACAAGTTTTATGTAGGATTTTATGACTAACCATGTGAATGACCAATTCCTGTCATCTCTCTAAATAGATATAAGTGAAGCAAGAGAGTTTAATTCTTTCTAAAAAAGATATGCCCACGCTCTAACAATTATAAGTGAAGCAAGAAAACATTCTACAAATGGCGGTTTTCTATGTGAAGAGAAACATGCAATCCAAACTTTAAATGATATAAGTGAAGCACGTGAAGCATTCTATAAAGCCATACTCAAAAGACTTAAGTGAAGTGCAATGAGCATTCTATAAATCAACCAAGGACTATCTCATACCAGCATGGTGCATAAAAGAAAAGTGAAAACTAAATGCAAAAGACGCTCCAAAACTTGCACATAATGCATGAACGAAACGAATACAAAAACATACCGATACTTGCTGAAGAAAGAGGGGATGCCTTCCAGGGCATCCCCAAGCTTAGATACTTGAGTCACCTTGAATATTTACTTGGGGCGCCTCGGGCATCCCCAAGCTTGATCTCTTGCCTCTCTTCCTTTTCCTCATATCGAGACATCCTCGATTAGACACTACATCCACACAAAACTTCAACAGAAAACTCGGTAAGATCCGTTAGTATAATAAAGCAAATCACTACTCTAAGTACTGTAGGAAACCAATTCATATTTTGTTTTTGCATTGTGTCTACTGTAATATAGCTTCTCCATGTCTTAATACACTAATATAAATTGATAGATTCATCAAAACAAGCAAACTATGTATCAAAAACAGAATCTGTCAAAAACAGAACAGTCTGTAGCAATCTGAACATCCACCATACTTATGTTACCACAAAAATTCTACCAAAATTAGGAAAAATAAACAAGTTGTATAGAAAGACAGTTCAAAAGGAATCAGAACCGTTTGACGTTCCAGTTAAAAATGTAAAATCGCTCACTACAGCCAAAGTTTCTGTCCTGCACCGTACAAACCAACAAGCATTGTAAACATCTTAAAGGAAAAACCTTAGCACATTATTTTTATAATACAATGGAATTGTACAAGGGTATAATTATTTTTGATGAAAAGTTTCTGTAATCAAGATTCACAAAGTTTCCGTGAGCATGAACAAAGTTCAAGGAGCTCTCCCACTTCAACAATGCTTGTCTTTCTCACTTTCACTTTCCTTTTTGAAAAGTTTTTAGGTTCTCCTCTTTATTTTTTTGTTTTTAAAATATATAAAAACACTCAATAGAAATAAATGACTCTCTAAAACTTCTAGGTTGTCTCCCTGGCAGCGCTTTCTTTAAAGCCATTAAGCTAGGCATTTAGTGCTCAAGTAATGAATCCACCTGGATCCCAAGGTATATCAAAGCTAATTTTAATTAATAATGATTTGTAATTTAGTAGTGAGCACAAAGTAACATATGTCATGCAACAACGAAGTCTAACTCTCTTCCTATGCATCGGCATGTCATAAAAGAACAATTCATGCACACATAGTAAAGGCCAATGCATAGTATAAACAGTTTCTTGAATTTTATCGTATTGGAAACATAAAGAGGCGGAGATGTAGTTCCTCTCTCATAATAATTGCAAGTAGGAGCAGCAAGCACATGCATATTATATCTATCAAAATCATCATGCGAAGTAATAAAACGCAGCCCATCAATATAATCCTTAATAAGCACAAACTTCTCCGACATAGCGTAGTCGGGAGAATTCAAAAAGATAATAGGACTATCATGCGTGGGTGCAATAGCAACAATCTCATGTTTAACATAAGGAACTATAGCAAGTTCATCTCTATAAGCATAATTCATATTGGCATCTCGGCCACAAGCATAGCAAACACCATCAAAAGGGGATATTTCAAGAGAATCAATGGGATCATAACAATCATCATAGCAATCATCATAGCAATCATCATAGTAATCATCATAGCAATCATCCTTCGGTAAGCACGAAGGGAAATTAAACAATGTATGAGTTGAAGAGTTACTCTCATTAGAAGGTGGGCACGCGTAGCTAATCCGCTCTTCCTCCTTTTGTTTTTCGCTCTCCTCATCATCTTTTTCATCCAATGAGCTCACTGTTTTATCAATTTCTTCTTCCATAGCTTCCTGCAAAATACTAGTCTCTTCTTGGGCAGCGGAGACTTTCTTCATAAAAGCATTAATATAATAATTGTATTCATAATTTTCATAGCAATATCTAAGTATAGCAAGATTTTCAGGCCTATAACCATCATCATCAAAAGCTTCATACTTTTCAAACAAAGCTTCAATTTCATAAGCAGCCTTAAAAGTAACAAATTCTTCTATTTGTTCCACATCATAGTAATCATATATACCATTAGCATAAGAAGCTAAGGTTTCATTATCATTAAATTTGCATGAAAAGGGAAGGTGTGGAGCCTCTATCCTAGAGCAACAAGTAATATCATATCTCAAGCATAGATTCCAGGCATACCAACGCAACATAATAAATTGATCCCATAATAGTTTCCATTTTTGCGTCGAGCGATAATCCCTAAAGTATTCACATTGATCCAACGTGTCTCCCATTATAAAGTTGAATGGGGTTTTCTCAGGATTATCGAAGTAGTACACAATATCTTTCGCATAATGAGAATCGAGGGTTTTAGGAGTTACCCCATCCTCATGAGTAGCAAGTACAACTAGTTTTTTTTGGTATTTTGCGTTCCATATCCATAACTAAAGATAGAGAACAACTAAGAACAGCAAATAAAAATTACTTAGTGATAAAGCAAAGAAGCACACATGAGAATATTCACCCCACGCTATGACTCCCCGGCAACGGTGCCAGAAAAAGGTCTTGATGACCCGCAAGTATACGGGATAGTTGTAGCCTCTTTCGATAAGTAAGAGTGTCGAACCCAACGAGGAGCTAAAGGTAGAACAAATACTCTCTCAAGTCCTATATGCCACTGATACGACTCTACGCACGCTTGACATTCGCTTTACCTAGAACAAGTATGAACCTAGAAGTATTTTGTAGGTGTGATAGGATAGTTTTGCAAGAAAGTAAAGAGCACGTAAACATAAACTAGGGGCTGTTTAGATAAAGAAGCAATAAAGTAAATATAGCGAGTGTGGAAAAGTGGTGGTAGGAGTTGTGAAATTGTCCCTAAGCAATTGACTATGTTACTAGACCGATAATCACTATTGCAATTCTATTTGAGGGAGAGGCATAAACTAACATACTTTCTCTTCTTGGATCATATGCACTTATGATTGGAACTCTAGCAAGCATCCGCAAATACTAAAGATTCATTAAGGTAAAACCCAACCATAACATTAAAGTATCAAGTCCTCTTTATCCCATACGCAACAACCTACTTACTCGGGTTTGTGTTTCAGTCACTCACGCAACCCACTATAAGCAAATCATGAACGTATTGCAACACTCTACAGCGGGAATCCCTCACGCTTGCGCGACACGGAGGGCACCATAGGACAGCACCAATAATAAAACATGCAACTCAAACCAATCATAGCAATTCATCAATCATCGATATGACAACGAAAATCTACTCAGACATCATAGGATGGCAACACATCATTGGAAAATAATATGAAGCATAAAGCACCATGTTCAAGTAGAGGGTACAGCGGGATGCGGGAGAGTGGACCGCTGAATATAGAAGGGGGAAGGTGATGGAGATGTTGGTAAAGATGACGACGGTGTTGGTGAAGATCGCGGTGATGATGATGGCCCCCGGCAGCGCTCCGGCGCCACCGAAAGCAAGGGGGAGAGAGCCCCCCTTCTTCTTCTTCTTCTTCATTGACCTTCTCCCTAGATGGGAGAAGGGTTTCCCCTCTGGTCCTTGGCTCCCATGGCGTGGGAGGCGCGAGAGCCCCTCCGAGATTGGATCTATCTCTCTGTTTCTGCGTTCTCTAATTCTGCCCCTTCACCATTTCCTTTATATCTGGAGATCCGTAACTCCGATTGGGGTGAATCTTTCGCCCAGATTTTTCTCATAAAATTAGCTTTCTTGCGGCAAAAATAGAGTCTCAACTGCCTTACGGGTGGCCCACGAGAGCCCAAGGCGCACCCAGGGGGAGGGGGCGCGCCCCCCTGTCTCGTGGCCACCCCGGACACCATTTCACGTTGATTCTTCCTCCGAAAAATCCTAAATATTCCAAAATAATTCTTCGTCCGTTTTTATCCCGTTTGGATTCCGTTTGATATTGATTTTCTGTGAAACATAAAACATGCAACAGACAGGAACTGACACTGGGCACTGGATCAATATGTTAGTCCTAAAAATAGTATAAAAAGTTGCCAAAAGTATATGAAAGTTGAAGAATATTTGCATGGAACAATAAAAAATTATAGGTACGACGGAGATGTATCAGTAGCAGCCGTAAGCTCGGGCGTTGCCGCAAGTCGTGCTGCTGCAACGACAACGTCGTGGACTGCGAGCTCTGGTGCTGCTGTGACGACCCCAGCGAGGACGGGAAGCTCTCCAGGTGCTGCGATAGTGATGTCGCGGACTGGAAACTCCGGTGCTGTTGCGACGACGGCGTCGCAAACTGCAAGCTCTGGTGGTGATGCTCCGGGGCAAGGGAGGGTGCCGAGCCGGTCCCTGTGTTCGCGCGGCGGGCACGATAGCCAACGGCGAACTGCTCCGCCAAGCCGACGACGTCGACCCAGGCGGCGATCTTGTCCTCGACCTTCTGGAACCTGGCGGCCGTCTTGTCGCTGGTCACCAGCTTCACGACCTTCTGCTGCTCGTGCTCGCCGTGGAGGAGTCGAGGAGGAGGATGTCGCCGATGGCGCTTGCGCGGACGGCGAGGTCACGGCACCTCTTAGGCTGGTCATAGTGGGGAGTAACTTAGACTAGTAACATGCATATGTTACTAGTCTATGTTACTACCTTTATAGTATATAGTATCATAGATTAGTATCATAGATCGTCTCATTTATTGCCATGCAAGACACATAGTAGCATCACATTTATTATGTTACGGTATCTACCTATGTTATTATAACCATCTTTCTCTTCTTTAATTGCCTGCCACATTAGCATGTTTGCGAGTTCCAAGTGCATGATAATACTTATGTTACTCCCACTATGGCCAGTCTTACTGTTCTCCCGGGCCGTCGCGGCCGCCTTCAGTATCGCCTGCACCACCTTGGCAATCGCGCTCACCACCACCATGGTCGATCTCCATCGAGTGTCCATCGACGTTGCCTGTGAGTTTTCGATGAGTGAAGAGGTGAAAGGAGGACCGCTTACCTACTGGACGAAGGCTTGGGTCGACTTCGGCGGTTTATAAAAGCTCGCGATAACTTTGTTAATGATCAACTTGCGTTAAAGAGGAACCAAGGAAAGCTCGCGTGCTCTTCTCTTCCCTAGGCTACGAACGCGTATACATCACCATTGTTTGTCGTTAATGCAGACTTTAGGAAAACGCGGTTGCGAGACATGAGTCGCAGCGAACAAGATAGGTACCTGGGTCAAGCAAAGCAAGCACGCCGTTGCATGGTATTGGCGAGACCGTGAGAGTGCCCTTCACGCCGTCCGTTTTTCAGTGTTTTGTCGCGGGGCCTTTTGACACTCTTTGCGTGCCCTTCACGCCGTCCATTTTTTTAGTGTTGTGTCAGACGAAAAAGCATAGCAGAGGCCGAGCTTCACAGAGCTCTTATATTTTTTTTCCAGCAAACATACTATTTCCATAGATTGAAAAAATCTAAAAAAGCTATATACATAGATGCTTATTTGTAGTATGCACGTATAAAATTTCATGACCATATATGTTAACATGTAATGTATACAAAAAAGATAAATACACAAATTAAAATGGGCTTTATCTTTGTTGTTTTTGGGCCGCCAGATATTTATCTTTTTTATGTAGCATGCAAATAATTGAATTACCTGATGGAATTTTTTTGAAACTTGAGGAACAGTCATATGTATTTGTATAAAAAAATTATATTTTTTGAAACTATTAAGTATATTCTGATATTTTTGTTTTGGTAAAACGGCCTCCATGGAGCCCGGCCTCTGAGACGCCTCACTCTGTGTCGCGCGCCCGAAGGCGCACCCGGGCGACACGCCTCGGGGTCCAAGACAAGTGGACCTGCCTCGGGGGTCCACGACAAGTGGAGTGCGGGTGTTGTCAGGGCCACCGTCATGTGGGGATTTCGGACATGCCCGTGTGCGCCCTCCCGTGCGTTGGGCCGCGCCTGCATCCGCCGTCCATGTCTGTCGTTGGTTCTGCCCGTTCATGAAGGGGGTTACCAGCCCGAACACGGCAGGGCTTAGCCTGCCCAGACCCTTCCCGTCGCAGGGCCTGTAAGGATGACGTGGGATAAGAAGTGTAAAAACTGTTGCCCTGCCCGGTGCATACGGCCAAGGACCGGCTAGCCAGCGCCCTAGCTAGCACATCCGAAATCGGCCCAGAGGGCTACTCGGTCCTTTTCTTCAGGCAGTTGTGATTTGCTAGAAGTCGAGCTTGTTTATCCGTTTTTCTTCTTATTTTAGTTTTTTTCTTCTCCGGGTTTTTTTCATTCTTTTTTCATTTTCTTTTTTCTTGGTTTAATTTATTTCTTTTTTGGTTTTCTTTGCTTCTTTTAGTTTGCATTCTACATTTTTTTATATGTCTACAACATTTTTCTAATACACGTTTAACATTTTTGCAAGACAATTTTAATTTTTTAATACATGATCAATATTTTTATAAACATTTTTAAAATGCTTGAGTAACATTTTTTTGAATATAGGATTAGCTTTTTTCAATACATGGTCAACATTTTTCCTATACACACTTTTCAAAAATTTCAAACGCTTGATTAACATTTTAAAATATAAGATTACATTTTCTAATACATGGTCAACATTTTTTATATGCACATTTAATAATTTTCAAATACTTGATTAATATTTTTTCAATGCAATATAAACATTTTTTACACCCATGGTCACCATTTTTTCTAAACACATTTCACATTTTTCGAATGGTTGATTAACATTTTTCAAGTACTTATTCAACTTTTTTTTCAAATGCTTGGTTAACATTTATATATATATGGTCAAATTGTTTCATCATTTATTTTAATACATGATAAAAATTATTCTATACACATTCAACATTTTCCGAAGGTGCTTGATTAACATTTTTTATATACATGATCAAAAAAAGTTATCATTTTCTTAATACATGGTAAACATTTTTTCTATACACATTACGAATTTTTCAAATGCTTGATTAACATTTTTCAAATACTTGTTCAACATTTTTTTCAAATGCCTGATTAACATTTTTCAAATACATGTTCAACTATTTTTCAAATTCTTGGTTAATATTTTTCTAAAATATATATAAGATCAATTTTTTCCATAAACATTGTTTTTTGTACATTTTTTGTATACGTGATAAATATTTTCTATATACACATTAAACATTTTTCAAATGCTTGGTCAATATTTTTGTAGATAATATATAATATAGATAAACACTATTCTGATCACGGGATCAGAATAATATTCTGATCACAACCTGACCTGCCCCGCTAGTAGTACTTTGAACTTTCCTGTGAACTAGGTTGAACTTCCGCCAACATTGCCGAAATGGGACTTGTGATATACCGTTGGAAAGTTATGGACACCAATATCATGACCCAACTTAAATTTTTTGCAAAATATAAGCGGTTTAAGAGCAGTTTTTAAAACTGTTTTTTCTTCGCATAAAAAACGTGAATCGTATTTTCGATCGAATTTCTAAACCGTTTATCGAAATGAGGCATATAATATGGTGTTGGAAAGGTGCTGCAAAGCCGCTCCTTCCACATGTTGAAAGTTTTTCTAATTCTCTATGGTTAAAGAGTAATTTGAAAAAACGTAAAATTTTGTAAACCGAACAATTAAGTTCATTTTTTCGATGTCATTTCTAAACGGCTAATCCAATGGAGGCATATGATATGGCGTTGGAAAGCTTATGAAAATGCGCTACTTTTTCATCTTGAAAGTTTTTTTCTAATTTTGAATGGTTTAAGAGTAATTTAGAAAATGGTTCAAGTCCTACCGAGTTTGTATTTTCGAGCTAATTTTTTAACCGTGCATTCGAATGCAGCAAATGATATGGCGTTGGAAAGCTTGAACAAATGCAAAACTTTTTGGTATGTATTGTTTCTCCCAATTCTTTACGGTTTCAAGTCACTTTCGAAAATGGCAAAAAACGTATTTTCGCCGTAATTTCTACAAACTTTATTGGAATTGGGCAAATAATAAACCATTGAAAAGATACAGAAAATGCGAAACTTTTTCATGTTAATGGTTTTCTCTGATTCTTAGTCGTTTTCAAGTAATTTTGAAAACGGCGGGATCATTCGTTCTGCCTCTATCGCAAAACAGATTCTTCGAAAATGCACCGCGTGAAGAACCTTAACTTCTCAGCATATCTACCTGAACTTCACTCTATTTTCGACGTGCTTTTTTTTGCTCGCAGATCTCCATCTAGTACTCGTAGTTCTCCATCCACTCCCCGGAATTCAACGAGTGATATACCGGTGGAAAGCCGCTGTAAACACACAACTTTCCCGTGTTGATTATTTTCTCATACTTGTGATGGTTTTAGAAGTTTTTCATCTGAAATTCATTCAGTATAGTAGTTGAACTTCCTGCTGTTTTCACGTTGAACTTCTATGATGTATTTTCTTTTGTAATTTTCTCATCCATTCGTCAGTGTTACACAAATGATATTCTTTTTGTACAAACCTCTCTCACAATATTTTTTTAATTTTTTCCGACCGAGGACTTGAACTTACAGAAATGATATTCCTACCGTTTTGAAGTAAATTAGAAAATGACGAGATCATGATTTCTGCCTTCATCGCGAACGGAAACGCACTGCATGAAGTAGTTGAACTTCTCGAGCATCTTTGTTTGAACCTCACTCTATTTTTGACGTGCTGTTTTTTGCAGTGCGTGAAGTAGTTGAACTTCTCAGGCATGTCTGTTTGAACCTCAATCTGTTTTTGAACGTGCTGTTTTTTGCACTATGTGAAGTAGTTGAACGTCTGGGGCATGCCTGTTTGAACTTCACTCTGTTAGAATTTATTTGTATTTTTCTTATATGAAATACACACCATGTAGTACGTGAACTTCTGGTTGTTATCACTCTGAACTTCTCTCTGGTTTGAGAGAATTATTTCAAAACACAAAAGACAACATTTTTTAATGTATTTTGGACATCTAAATACACGGTGAACCTCTCTCACTCTGTTTTCGACGTGCTTTTTTGCTTGTACTCTCCATCCACTGATCGGAATTGAGCAAGTGATATACCGATGGAAAGCTATTGTAAACACGCAACTTTCCCGTGTTGATCATTTTCTCATACCCGCGACGGTTTTAAAAGTTTTTCATCTGAAATTCATTCAGTGGTGTAGTTGAACTTCCTGCTGTTTTCACGCTGAACTTCTGTGACGTATTTTCCTTTGTAATTTTCTCATTCATTCGTCAGTGTTAAACAAATGATATTCTTTTTGTACAAACCAGTCTCATAATAATTTTTTTAACTTTCTCCGATAGAGTACTTGGACTTACAACAATAACAAAATTGGACTTTTCCTTTTAATTCATTTTTCTCATATTAAACACACACCATGTAGTACATGAACTTTTTTCATTTTTATAATTTGATTTTTTTTTGAAATGAAACTGCTCCCAAATAATAATTGAACTTCTTTGTTGATTGAGAGAATTATTTTAAAATGCAAAAAACAATTTCTTTGTTGTGTTTTTGAACATGGAAATACAAGGTGAACCTCTCTCGCATGAAATTTTGAACTTGTTCGGACAAAGCACTTGAACTTCTGTCAGTAAACCTTTTAATTTTTTATTTTTCATTGTTTTCTAATACAAAATGCACACCGTGTAGTATGTGAAATTCTAGCAATCATCAACCTGAACTTCTGAGATTATGCGTTCTACGTTCATCATGAAAACAGAGTCTATGAAAATGCAATGCGTGAAGAGTTGAACTTCTGGAACATGTGTGTTTGAAAACTTTACTCTATTTTTGACGTATTGTTTTTGGCTTGTAACTCTCAAACCGCTCACCGGAATTGAGTTAATGACGTATTACTCTATTAACTTTTTCTTATCATTTTTGGTTTCTAATTTGATATGGAATGAGAGAATTTTTTCATTATTTTAGTTTGAACTTCTACTTAAAAAAAGGGAAATCTATTTTAAACTTTTTTAGTTGTTGCTTTATTTTAATTAGAACTTCTTCATTTGAACTTCGACCTTTCCTGTTATTTTAATTTGAACTTCTTATTTTATTCTTTGAAAAAATATGGTTTTTTAAATAAGCATGAAACAATTTTAAAAAAATTGGACTTCATACTTTTATTTTTCCGACAAAGGGAAAGAAATTGAGTTTTCTGTATACATCGAACTACTTCGTTATTTTAATTCGAACTTCTCAATTTTATTTCTTATTAGCAAGGAAAATATGAGTTTGTAAATTCTAACTTCTTGGTTTTTGTAATGTGAACTTCTCGGGTGTTTTTGAGATGGTGAAAATCAAATGCTACATTACTTCTAGGTTTTTATTTATTTTGAAATGATAATTTCATTTTTTTAACTTCGGACTATTACCTTTATTTAATTTAAAATATATGTTTTTTAGAAACGAGAACAAATCTTGGTTTTTTGTATGCGCGTATATATGAGCACTTCGTTTGTACTGTATTACAAAACATTGATTTTTTGTATTATAATATCTTCTATTACAATTAACATACTTGACCTTCTCTAACATTACATTTTGACCATTCCACAAACATACTTGACGTTCTATTAATATTATCTTATAGGCATTAACACAAGCACCTTCGTGCGCAAGTAACGGCCACAACATGGAGCCCCTGTAGGTTCAGTTCAGCTATATCAATGAGTGAAGAATGCAGAACAAAAATTAATAAATTTAGAAACTAGTAACGACCACAACATGGAGACCCCTAAGGTTCAGTTCGTTTTTATCAACGAGTGAGGAATGCAGGACAATAAGTCAGAATTTAGAAACAACAAGAGATGGGACTGCCAGACATTGCTTTCTACTTTGGGAGATAAATACAAACATCTTCTAGCCACACATACCACTTCTTTTTCAGCTACGTGAGCTACACTAACTTTTCTTCACACATAGTACTATGGAGTTGGACGATGGTTGGAGCAAAAGTGAATAGAAAAATAGAAAAATGTAGGCTCACTCATCACTCCCGTAGCACCTCTGTATGTCCCCTGCTAACTACAATTCTGTGCACAACGAGGAGGAGCAGCGTTAGAGTGGCCTAGCTGCCAATCGGGAGGATGGAGCAGGAGGGAAGTTGGCTGGGTTGGAGCGGCATAGGAGTTCGCAAGCTGCTACATGGGGTTGGTCAAGCCGGCGCTAAGGTGCAGCGCAAGATGGCGCTAGCTAACTGAAGATGGGGCGTGGCGCGTGGGGCATTGACCACTTTCTTTTGAGAGATGAGAGCAGCTGCTGCAGTTTACACGCACGCAAGGTAGCACTGAAAGTAACGCATGGTGGAGGGCCATGTCGGCTGCATACCGCGAAGACGTAGGGCTGCGGCGGCCGTCGCGGTGGACTTACCCACGAGCTTGGGTTGAACTGACGTGTAGTACAGAGGCCAGAGACAGCCAGGCCACTCTGAACATTGCTCTAGGATGAAGAAGCACGGGGAGAGGAACTCGGACGGACACGGGTGGGGCACTTGGACTGCTGAAGCAGTGGCTAGAGCAACATCCTGTGGCGGCCAGCGACAGGAGCTGGACTACGACGCACAGGGGATGGCGCCACCGGACGTGCTTGGGAGTTGGGACGGCAAGCGGTGGTAGGTGGGGTTTGGCCAGGTGCTCGCGCTGCAGGTAGCCTGGCCACAGACAAGCATGGCGGAGTGCAAGGACCGGCGGCGCTTGCTCGATCCCGACGACGGGGAAGAACGCAGGATCAAGGGGAGATGAAATCGGGGAGGGGGTGGGAGGGGGCCACCGGGATTCGAGGCATGGCAGCAGGATTCGACTCGCAGAGATGAGATCCATCTCGAGGTGGCGCGCGGGAGTTGCCGGAGGCGGTGCCGCCTGGAGTTGCCGGCGGCGGCGACTTCGTGGTTGCCTGGGCCGGCGGCGCGCGGGATGGGTGAGGTGCGCGGGGGCGCTGGGTGGGCCGGCGGGAATCGTGGGGGTCGAGGGATGGGAAGTCCAGGCGGTTTTCAGAGTTCGGGAACATCTCTTCGCTGCCTATATAGGGCCGTGTGATCCAAATAACTATTCTGATCCCAGGATCAAAATAGTGCTACCCTATATATATGAGTAGTGGGAAATGTCAAATGGGAAGCTCTATGGAGGCACACATCGTGTCGTTCATCATCGAAATGGGACTGACTCGCTCGGGAACAGGCACAGGATTGAGGAACTTTCTGGCGTAACACACCCGTAATGGGGCAATCTGACTAGCTGGTCAAAACCCTTTCCGCAGTGTTTAAGTGGTGCTGGAAGGAATCAAGAGGGGAGGAGGAAAGCTGTACCAGGTGGAAGGAGAAGAGCTGATTGCTACTAAATCAGAACAAGCTTAGTTCTGCATGATGGCTCAATGGTGCATGGTCAACTCAGTAAACCTAACATCTCTGATCTCTGATCCAATTTCAACCCTACTGAACTCTTAAGAGTAGGTGTTTCAAGAACCTAAGTCCTTACAAAAAAAAAGAATCCATGATCACTATAGACCCCCGAAGGTACTGAGCCCAAACATCTGAAGCCATACGGATACTCACATCTGCAAAAGGCTGAGATTGAGAATTGAGGAATTGCTGAAGAATTCACTGATACAATCCTCTACTAGCCCCTTTGCTTCACCTGTGCTGTTAGTGAAGAAGAAGGATGGGACATGGAGGATGTGCATTGAAACCAGGCAGCTGAATGCCAGTACAGTAAAGAAGAAATACCCAATTCCGGCACATAGATGCCCTATTGGATGAGTGGTGCTAAATATTACAGCAAGATTGACTTAAGATCTGGCTATCATCAGATCAGGATGAGAGAGGAAGACAAGCCCAAAACTTCATTCAGAACCCTGTAACTATGAATTCAATGTGATGCGGGCTTACAAATGCTCCTGCAACGTTTCAAGCACTCATGAATGATGTGTTCAAGCCCAGAAGATTTGTGTTGGTTTTATGATATACTTCTTGACAGTAAAACACTGAAGGAGCATCAACAGCACTTGCAGCTAACACTTTTTCTGCGGAATCAGCTACATGCTAAGATGAGCAAGTGTGAGTTTTGACTTTCAAAGGCGGAATATTAGGGGTAAAATGGAAAATAAGGTGGCAGATGCATTTAATAGGAGAAAGGCCGGAACATCTGTCCAGCTGGTCCAAGGTGTGCAAACCGCTTTGTGAAGGCCGACTGAGAATGAGGGACCTAGTAGTGTATTTCGAAGCCTTCTAGGCAAAGCTGCTTTGGCGTGCACTGAAAGGGCGTCTTCCTTTCCTATATTATACCAGAGGTGAGTGCATAATCTGGTGTAGAACGGAGGGGATATCCTAAGTTGATGTGCACAAGTGCTTCCTCTGATTGAAGTCGATTGCCTCAACCAATTTCTTAGTACATCAACACAAGAAGTGGCGAATTGGGGATGGTACTACCTCAGTGAAACTGTGGGAAGATGGGTAGGTGGGGCCTCTCAACCAAGACATCGCGGTTGGCGAGTGGGGACTCTACTGAATTCTAGCATGGGTGTGGTAGATTACTGACGTGAAGCCGGACCTCTATGAGTGCTCTACATGGCCGGATCAAAGCTATTCTAAAAACTAGATCCATTGGAGTGGGAAGTACTCAAGATGTAGAAGAGGACTCAAGCAGGTTTGGTCCTCTTTCTCTGATGTGTTCTTAGAACCCACTACCCTCCCTCCTAAAAGACCATGTGACCATCGGATTCACCTCACGATAGTCAACCAGTGAATCAAAGGCCTTATAGGTATTCACACCACCGGATGAAATTGAAGCCATAATCAAGGAGTTACTCTAGAATGGTACTCTACAACCTAGTTCATGCCTCACCGGCTCTTCTTTACAAGAAGAAAGAAGGTTCGTGGCGCCTATGGATTATAGGCAACTCAATGCGCAAACCGTAAAAAAGAAATACCCGATACCGGTCATTGATGATCTTCTGGATGAGCTACACGGTTATACTGTGTACTCAACAATCGTTTTATCTATTCCCACATCGATTCACCAATCCTGGAACTCGTTATGGATAGAAGGTCCGTAGAAGTGAAAGTAGGACGACGGGAGAAAAGAGTAAGGAGTACCGGAAAAAGAAGATTTTGGACTTTCTGCCCACGAAGAAATAGTAGCATTTGAAACTGGAAAGATTTACTTTGGATAGTAAATCCCCAAGGAAGGGCTATAATCCAAACAAAGGAGGAGCTAGCGGACAGTTCGAATTTCAACGATTAGGGAGGGGAATGAAACACTTGTCTTTCACAATCAATTCTTTCTTTTTTTTATGTTTAGGACACGCGAAGCGAGAGCGAAACTCGCTATGAGGAGAAGACTCGGCAAGAGAGGTTTGAACAAGAGGAACTGCCGTCTAGTTGAGTTTGATCATTCTCTCTTTCTATCTCTCTTTCTTTCAAGAGCTGAATAAGGGCATATCCACAAAGGAGAGAGAAATCGGACTTTCTTCTTTACCCCCCTCATTATTCAAGACGTGAATATAAAGTGTATTGTACTCCCTTGGATCTTTTCCGGGATCTTTACTCGTCGTTGATCAAGGAAGCTAGAAGGAAGATGGGTGGTAGGGTGAATGGATATTCGTATCCTCTCCGACTCGTCGGTTAGGAGAGTAGCGACCAAAAAGAAATCATTATACAGGATAACTGCTGTAGAGATAAAATGTAGGAAGGAGAAAGTTGGTTTCAATGAGTCATGTGAATTGTAGAAGAAATAGGTAAACAAGGCGGGTTAATATATATATACGTTGAAAAGCAAGGGGATAAATTGAACGAAATGAAGAGCAATCCAGAATCCTATTTTGTATACTATAAGAAAAAGGCACTGAAAACTTGGAAACGGAAGATGTTGTAACTGATATGGGTAGTCACACATTAGGCAAAATGGTGTAGTGGTTGGGCCAGGTAGCTTCTTCTTTTGAACAGCATTTCATTCTGTTTTGGATGCTTTCTACTATGTTTCAAGTGATCAAAGAAGAGTTTATTTCCCACTACTCATATCACATCTTATGTGTTGATGCAAGCTGACTAAATCAATAAACAAAGGTAAAAAATAAAGAAAAATAAACTGGGAAAACTAAAAAAAAACGAGGGTGTGGCCTCTTGCATGCCTGGGCCAGCTCAGTTCTGAATGCGAGATATAGGGACGTCCATGATGAAGGACATTAGTGGATGAGTTTATGTTTGGTAGAGGTGTGCATGTGTGTAGGTTGTGTTGGGCCATGGAGTGGGTGAGGCGTTCATGCTTGTGGAGGGGGTTCAAAATTGTCGTCAACTAGATGATACCCCGCGCGTTGCTGCGGGATAATATAGTTCATTTGATATGTGAAAAAAGAAGCTTCAATGCAACATTATTAAATAAAACTAACTAATTGCCAATGGGAAGAAATAAGGTAGTATAATTTTAAATGAGGCCATAAGGAAGAAACCAAAGATCCAACTTTCTTGTATTGATGTGTAACAAAGGAAGGATGGAAGCAATGTATGTAAGCATCATCAGTTTTATTTGTAACATTTCGGTAAACAATACACACCTTGAAGGTTCGCAAATAAAACGATTTCGCTTTGAAGACATGCCAACACTGGACATAAATGATAAAACATAAGCTCCATTGTTTTTCCAAACACGCAAACACAAAAGAGGTGTGTGAAAGCACAATCTTTTTATTACTGGAAAATATTAGAAAAAAACTTGATCATCCGGAAGGACCGAAATGCCGGCTTCATTGTCCACGGTGGCGCAATTGCAAAGTTAGTGAGGGACCCTTTGTGTGAGAACCAAGGTTGTAGCCTTACACCTAGAGGACTTACCGCCATGCTAGAAGCACGTCCTTCAAAATACTGAAAAGAGTATAAGATTCGAAAGGAAGTGAAGCTCCTACTTCAAAATTTAACAAACGAATATAATCAATTCATCCCTGGGGAATCAAAGGCATATTTTACAGTTAACAGAGGGGAAGATAGCTTGTCAGACAACTAAAGAAAATGCAGTGGTTGTCAATCCCGTAAGTGACACACAATTAAATTTCCGCAAAGCAAACTAAGAAAATGACTCTGTACAATAAAGTGTTAGGTTCAAACCAAACATGGAAACCGTACCTGCTTCATTGTTTAATTATTTGGTAACACTTGTGGTCTTCATCATTGTACAATTTTCAGCGGTTCCCAGTAGTGTTGAAGGAACATGACCTGAAAATTACCTTTGAACAAATAATTACTTCATGAAGAGTAAGTACAGGCATTAGAAGTAATGTCAGTATACACATATGATATCCATACATTTCGATAGAGCTCCCATTAGATAGGCATTTGAAAGTTTTTTTTTTGTGCATATTCAGAAAGCACCAATTACTTGAAACAAAAGCAACCGAATCATAATAGAACTTCATTGTTCGTGTGTTTACAACTTTTGCGTGATTTAACTATTGGTTACAAAATAAAATATTCTCATACAAATAATGTCAAACAAAGAATTGAGGGTTGAATATTCAGTTATTATTCAGCAAGGCGGGATCGCAATATGATCGATCTGGAAGGTTTAACAATAGTTCACCTTGGTGCCCATGTAAATCATAATGATACACGAAAAAACATAAAATTAAGAGAGAGAAAAACGCTATGCTTTTGTAGCACGACGAATATGAGCAATACATGAACCATCACTGTAAAAGGGGATTGCAAAATAATTGTAGCTTCCGCAAGACTTAAATTGATTTAATAAATATAATCAGTTTTAAATGTAGGGAAATAATGAATATCCATGCTAGTTTTTTTTCATCTGATCCTTTTTCCTTTTCTTTTCATCTGATTTTTTTTCTCTGGTCAAATGAATGAACGGCTGGCATTTTTCTCAAAAATCTAAGAATAACTGAATGTTTATATCCGTCGTATGGACCGATGCAAAATCTCCTGCATCAAAAGGGTGAGATCGAAAACATGGAAGAATAGCGTTTACTCCCGTCCATTGCCCGTCAGGCCGCCGCTGGTAAACATGCCGCGGCCACATCGCACGTGTCGCCGTTATATATAGCTGCAACGCAGGAATACATGCATATAGATCGGCTTGCCGATGGATCAAAGTTGGATGAAACTAATAGTACTGTAAGAACAATATATACCTGTAGATTAAGGTCGAGTTTGCCTGTTGGACCGGACAGGCGAGATTGATCGATCGAGAAGACGTTGTCTTATCGATTAGCCTACTTTGATCCCCGTTGGTGCGACCTCCTTCCAAATCGATTGTCTTGCGATCCTAAATACTCCCAAGCAGTGGGAGGGTCAGTGCTAGATACCGTTGCTTGTGGCGTACAACATCAAAAGCTGCAGTCTGAATCTGAATTTAATAATGAAACATACATACTTTCTCTAACTTGGGAACTGCTAATCCCAGACTTAATCAACAACATCAATTTACATGCGTGGGACAGGATGAGATCATGGAGCATAACCTTTGGTGAGAAGAATAATTTCATGGTGCGGGGACAGGGCCACCATGATCTAAGACAATAACGCCATGGGACTTTCGTTGCTGGCCAATCACTCAGAATCCAAGGTAGCCCTGGATGGCATCGGTAGGTGAAGAAGACACGCCGACCTTGAGAGGAACCCAAGGTGAGGAAGAGGATGCCCAAGGCGAGGAGTAAAAGCGAGGGAGGGTTGGGGATGCGGGGCGGATGTTACTGATGGAGGGAGGGGGAGAGGCGGGGGTGGAGAAGCGGAAGGAGTTATTGTTTCTCGATATCACGAAGGGAGGAGCCAGACTGACGATTCGTTGGAAAAATTAAGAAAAATAATTACTTAGTTGGCAGATGTTATGACGTGGAGTCTGCATGTTAGATGTGATAGGTTGCTGATGTGGATAGCTTGCATGTTAAGAGAAATAGGATAGTGGGGATGAACTATTTAGGTATTATAGATTATGTGGCAGAAGTTCCCCTAAAAAAATCTGTTGCAAAGGTAGCCTGTTCTTAAAAGAAATGTGTGGTAAAGATAACTTGTTCATAAATTGAAAAATGATAAAGGTAGCCACCAACCCCATTCTCTTGCCTATGAGCCTATCCTCAACGAGCTTATATGTTCAAATCTGCCCCAATGCGTTCCTGTTCTTGGAGAGAATGCGATGGAGTTGGTGATGGTAGCGTGCTGGTATATATTGTAGAGAATGATTTGGTGCATCGATAATTGATTGATCGTGTACTCGGCACATATATATATAGGTACAAGGGGTGCGACCGGTATCTTGTCTCCTAAGATACACGTACATACAGAGGAAGATAGACACTACATGTACTGCATACAAAACCCAGACCTACGTACATGTACACATGTTCAACACCCCCCCACAGTCGAAGCGTCGCCGGTGACGCAAAGACTGGACCGAAAGCCCTCGAAGGTCGAGGTGGATAGTCCCTTCGTCATCACATCGGCGAACTGCTGATCGGTGCGCACATGTAGAACACGAACACGACCAAGTGCGACGTGCTCCCGGACGAAGTGGATGTCGAGCTTAATGTGCTTCGTCCGTCGGTGATGGACAGGGTTGGCAGCAAGGTACACCGCGGAGACATTATCACAGTAGACGAGCGTCGCCTTGGTAAACTCACATAGCAACTCCTGAAGTAGCTGTCGTAGCCAAGAGCACTCCGTGACGGCGTTGGCCACGGCCCGATACTCAACCTCGGCGCTCGATCGTGAGACCGTGGGTTGTCGTTTAGACGACCACGAAATCTGAGAGGGCCCAAGGTAGACGCAGTAGACGGAAGTGGAGCGTCGAGTGTCGGGATACCCAGCCCAGTCAGCGTCGAAGTAGGCGACAAGGCTGGTGTCAGGTGATGCCGTCAGGGTGAGACCCATGGCTGTGGTGCCACGTATGTACCGAAGTATCCGTTTCACGAGAGCCCAATGGGTGTCACGAGGAGCATGCATATGAAGGCACACCTGCTGGACAGCGTACTGAATGTCCGAACGCGTCAGTGTGAGGTACTGAAGCGCACCGATGATGGAGCGGTAGAAGGGAGCGTCGGACATCGGAGAGCCCTCGACGGCGGATACCTTAGCCTTCGTGTCGACAGGCGTGGAAGTAGGCTTGCAGTTAAGCATGGCCGCTCGCTCCAGAAGCTCGTAGGCGTACTTCTGCTGGTGCAGGAAGAAGCCAGTAGCTCGACGCACGACCTCGATGCCGAGGAAGTAGTGGAGAGCCCCCAAGTCCTTGAGGGCGAACTCAGTGCCGAGGCGAGTTGTGATCTGCTGAAGTAGCGCTGGCGAGGATGCAGTCAGGATGATGTCGTCGACATACAGTAGGAGGTACGCGGTGGCGGGGCCCTGGTGATAGACAAACACGGAGGCATCGGACCGTGTGGACCAAAACCCTTGCTGCTGAAGGAAGGCCGCGATCCACTGGTACCAGGCCCGAGGTGCCTGCTTCAACCCCTAGAGAGAACGGGAGAGTAAGCACACATGGTCCGGATAGTCGGTTTCGACCAAACCAGTAGGCTGCTGACCGAACACCTGCTCGTCGAAATGGCCATGCAAGAAAGCATTAGACACATCGAGCTGGTGGACTGGCCAGGCACGAGAAACAACAAGCTGGAGAACAGCGCGAATCGTGCCCGGTTTGACAACCGGGGTGAAGGTGTTGGTGAAGTCCACGCCGGCACGCTGGCGGAAGCCGCGCACCACCCAACGCGCCTTGTAGCGCTCGAGAGAACCGTCAGGGCGAGTCTTGTGGCGAAAGACCCACTAGCCAGTAATGACATTGGCATGGGGAGGCCGCGGAACAAGCTGCCACGTACGGTTGCGCTGCAGGGCGTCAAACTCCTCACACATCGCAGCTAGCCAGTTCGGATCACGAAGGGCTACGCGAGCGGGGGTGGGGAGCGGGGATGCGCCGAGGTAGATGCCGCACACGCGTACTCATCCGACGGGTAGCACGTGCTGAGACATAGTGTCCCAGTCCGAGCTCGAGTGACCACACCGGTAAGGGGTGCGGCCGCGGCGACGAGGGGCGCGGCGGGGGCGGCCGAGGTCACCGTGGCGAGAGGGGCCACGGCGGGGGCCATCGGTGGGGCCGCGGTGACAGGGGTTGCGGCGACGGGGGGCGCAACAGGGGCTGTGGCAGGGGCTGCCGGCGCGGGGAGCGCGGGCAGGGCCGACTCCGGGGCGCGGTTGGGGCGGTCCGCCAGAGGTGGAGGTAGGGGCGAACCGCGCCGCGGGAGACGCCGAAAGTGACTGTACCTGCTGAAACGGGAACACCAGCTCATCAAAGTACACATGCCGCGAAGTGAAAATGCGGTGGGATACTGGATCATAGCACCGGTAACCTTTGGTGTTGGGAGGATTGTTGGGTAACGTAGTAATTTAAAAAAATTTCCTACGCACACACAAGATCGTGGTGATGCATAGCAGCAGGAAGGGAGAGTGTTGTCCTCGTACCCTCTTAGACCGAAAGCGGAAGTGTTAGCACAACACGGTTGATGTAATCGTACGTCTTCACGGCCCGACCGATCAAGCACCGAAAGCACGGCAACTCGGAGTTCTTGCACACGTTCAGCTCGATGACGTCCCTCGAACTCCGATCTAGCCGAGTGTCAAGGGAGAGTTCCGTCAGCACGACGGCGTGGTGACGATGATGATGTTCTACCGACGCAGGGCTTCGCCTAAGCATGCCACGATATTATCGAGGAGGACTATGGTGGAGGGGGGCACCATACACGGCTAAGAGATCAATGATTAATTGTTGTGTCTATGGGATGCCCCCCTCCCCCGTATATAAAAGAGTGGAAGAGGGGGCCGGCCAAGGGGAGGAGGCGCGCCCAAGGGGGGAGTCCTACTCCCACCGGGAGTAGGACTCCTCCTTTTCCTATTTGGAGAGGGAGAGGGAAGGAAGAGGAAGGAGGGAGGAAGGAAAGGGGGGCCGGCCCCCCTCCCAATTCGGATTGGGCTTGGGGGGCCCGCGCCCCCTCCCTTGCTCCTTTCCCCTCATTTCCACTAAAGCCCATTAAGGCCCATATACCTCCCGGGGGGTTCCGATAACCTCCCGGAGCTCCAGTATTGTCCCAATCTCACCCGGAACCTTTCCGATGTCCAAATATAGTCGTCCAATGTATCGATCTTCATGTCTTGACCATTTCGAGACTCCTCGTCATGTCCGTGATCACATCCGGGACTCCGAACAACCTTCGGTACATCAAAACACATAAACTCATAATATAACTGTCATATAACTTTAAGCATGCGGACCCTAAGGGTTCGAGAACTATGTAGACATGACCGAGACATGTCTCCGGTCAATAACCAATAGCAGAACCTGGATGCTCATATTGGCTCCTACATATTCTACGAAGATCTTTATCGGTCAAACCGCATAACAACATACATTGTTCCCTTTGTCATCGGTATGTTACTTGCCTGAGATTCGATCATCGGTATCTCAATACCTAGTTCAATCTCGTTACTGGCAAGTCTCTTTACTCGTTACTTAATGCATCATCCCGTAACTAACTCATTAGCTACATTGCTTGCAAGGCTTATAGTGATGTGCATTACCGAGAGGGCCCAGAGATACCTCTCCTACAATCGGAGTGACAAATCCTAATCTCAAAATACGTCAACTCAACAAGTACCTTTGGAGACACCTGTAGATCGCCTTTATAATCACCCAGTTACGTTGTGATGTTTGGTAGCACACAAAGTGTTCCTCCGGTAAGCGGGAGTTACATAATCTCATAGTCATAGGAACATGTATAAGTCATGAAGAAAGCAATAACAACATACTAAACAATCAAGTGCTAAGCTAACGGAATGGGTCAAGTCAATCACATCATTCTACTAATGATGTGATCCCGTTAAATCAAATGACAACTCATGTCTATGGTTAGGAAACTTAACCATCTTTGATTCATGAGCTAGTCAAGTAGAGGCATACTAGTGACACTATGTTTGTCTATATATTCACACATGTATTATGTTTCCGGGTAATACAATTCTAGCATGAATAATAAACATTTATCATGATATGAGGAAATAAATAATAACTTTATTATTGCCTCTAGGGCATATTTCCTTCAGTCTCCCACTTACACTAGAGTCAATAATCTAGATTACACAGTAATGATTCTAACACCCATGGAGCCTTGGTGCTGATCATGTTTTGCTCGTGGAAGAGGCTTAGTCAACGGGTCTGCAACATTCAGATCCGTATGTATCTTGCAAATCTCTATGTCTCCCACCTGGACTTGGTCCCGGATGGAATTGAAGCGTGTCTTGATGTGCTTGGTTCTCTTGTGAAATCTGGATTCCTTTGCCAAGGCAATTGCACCAGTATTGTCACAAAAGATTTTCATTGGACCCGATGCACTAGGTATGACACCTAGATCGGATATGAAATCCTTCATCCAGACTCCTTCATTTGCTGCTTCTGAAGCAGCTATGTACTCCGCTTCACATGTAGATCCCGCCACGACGCTTTGTTTAGAACTGCACCAACTAACAACTCCACCGTTCAATATAAACACGTATCTGGTTTGCGATTTAGAATCGTCCGGATCAGTGTCAAAGCTTGCATCGACATAACCATTTACGACTAGCTCTTTGTCACCTCCATAAACGAGAAACATATCCTTAGTCCTTTTCAGGCATTTCAAGATTTTCTTGACCACTTTCTAGTGATCCACTCCTGGATTACTTTGGTACCTCCCTGCTAAACTAATAGCAAGGCACACATCAGGTCTGATACACAGCATTGCATACATGATAGAGCCTATGGCTGAAGCATAGGGAACTTCTTTCATTTTCTCTCTATCTTCTGCAGTGGTCGGGCATTGAGTCTGACTCAATTTCACACCTTGTATTACAGGCAAGAACCCTTTCTTTGCTTGATCAATTTTGAACTTTTTCAAAACTTTATCAAGGTATGTACTTTGTGAAAGTCCAATTAAGCGTCTTGATCTATCTCTATAGATCTTGATGCCCAATATGTAAGCAGCTTCACCGAGGTCTTTCATCGAAAAACTTTTATTCAATTATCCTTTTATGCTATCCAGAAATTCTATATCATTTCCAATCAATAATATGTCGTCCACATATAATATTAGAAATTCTGCAGAGCTCCCACTCACTTTCTTGTAAATACAGAATTCTCCAAAAGTCTGTATAAAACCATATGCTTTGACCACACTATGAAAGCGTTTATTCCAACTCTGAGAGGCTTGCACCAGTCCACAAATGGATCGCTGGAGCTTGCACACTTTGTTATCATCCTTTGGATCAACAAAACCTTCTGGTTGCATCATATACAACTCTTCTTCCAGAAATTCATTCAGGAATGCAGTTTTGACATCCATTTGCCAAATTTCATAATCATAAAATGCGGCAATTGCTAACATGATTCGGACAGACTTAAGCATCGCTACGGGTGAGAAAGTCTCATCATAGTCAACCCCTTGAACTTGTCGAAAACCTTTCGCAACAAGTCGAGCTTTGTAGACAGTAACATTACCATCAGCGTCAGTCTTATTCTTGAAGATCCATTTATTCTCGATGGCTTGCCGATCATCGGGCAAGTCAACCAAAGTCCACACTTTGTTCTCATACATGGATCCCATCTCAGATTTCATGGCCTCTAGCCATTTTGCGGAATCTGGGCTCATCATTGCTTCCTCATAGTTCGTAGGTTTACCATGGTCAAGTAACATGACCTCCAAAATAGGATTACCGTACCACTCTGGTGCGGATCTTACTCTGCTTGACCTACGAGGTTTAGTAGTAACTTGATCTGAAGTTTAATGATCAACATCATTAGCTTCCTCACTTATTGGTGTAGTCGTCACAGGAACCAGTTTCTGTGATGAACTATTTTCCAATAAAGGAGCAGGTACAGTTACCTCATCAAGTTCTACTTTCCTCCCACTCACTTCTTTCGAGAGAAACTCCTTCTCTAGAAAGGATCCATTCTAGGCAACAAATGTCTTGCCTTCGGATCTGTGATAGAAGGTGTACCCAACAGTTTTCTTTGGGCATCCTATGAAGACACATTTCTCCGATTTGGGTTCGAGCTTATCAGCTTGAAGCTTTTTCACATAAGCATCGCAGCCTCAAACTTTAAGAAATGACAACTTTGGTTTCTTGCCAAACCACAGTTCATAAGGCGTCGTCTCTAATGCATAACCCCAAAATGATAGCGGTAAATCAGTAAGAGACATCATAGATCACACCGTATCTAGTAAAGTACGATTACGATGTTCGGACACACCATTACGCTGTGGTGTTCTGGGTGGCGTGAGTTGCGAAACTATTCCGCATTGCTTCAAATGTAAACCAAACTCCTATCTCAAATATTCTCCTCCACGATCATATAGTAGAAACTTTATTTTCTTGTTACGATGATTTTCAACTTCACTCTGAAATTCTTTGAACTTTTCAAATGTTTCAGACTTATGTTTCATTAAGTAGATATACCCATATCTGCTCAAATCATCTGTGAAGGTGAGAAAATAACGATACCCGCCGCGAGCCTCAACATTCATTGGACCACATACATCAGTATGTACGATTTCCAACAAATCAGGTGCTTGCTCCATCGTTCCGGAGAACGGCGTTTTAGTCATCTTGCCCATGAGGCATGGTTCACAAGTACCAAGTGATTCATAATCAAGTGATTCCAAAAGTCCATCAGTATGGAGTTTCTTCATGCGCTTTACACCAATATGACCTAAACGGCAGTGCCACAAATAAGTTACACTATCATTATCAACTCTGCATCTTTTGGCTTCAACATTATGAATATGTGTATCACTACTTCCGAGATTCATCAAAAATAGACCACTCTTTAAGGGTGCATGACCATAAAAGATATTACTCATATAAATAGAACAACCATTATTCTCAGATTTAAATGAATAACCGTCTCGCATCAAACAAGATCCAGATATAATGTTCATGCTCAATGCTGGCACCAAATAACAACTATTTAGGTCTAAAACTAATCCCGAAGGTAGATGTAGAGGTAGCGTGCCGACGGCGATCACATCGACTTTGGAACCATTTCCCGCACGCATCGTCACCTCGTCCTTAGCCAGTGTCCGCTTAATCTGTAGTCCCTATTTTGAGTTGCAAATATTAGCAACAGAACCAGTATCAGATACCCAGGTGCTACTGCGAGCTCTGGTAAGGTACACATCAATAACATGTATATCACATATACCTTTGTTCACCTTGCCATCCTTCTTATCCGCCAAATACTTGGGGCAGTTCCGCTTCCAGTGACCAGTCTGCTTGCAGTAGAAGCACTCAGTCTCAGGCTTAGGTCCAGACTTGGGTTTCTTCTCTTGAGCAGCAACTTGTTTGTTGTTCTTCTTGAAGTTCCCCTTCTTTTTCCCTTTTCCCTTTTTCTTGAAACTGGTGGTCTTATTGACCATCAACACTTGATGCTCCTTCTTGATTTCTACCTCCGCAGCCTTTAGCATTGCGAAGAGCTTGGGAATTATCTTATCCATTCCTTGCATATTATAGTTCATCACGAAGCTCATGTAGCTTGGTGGCAGTGATTGAAGAATTCTGTCAATGACGCTATCATCCGGAAGATTAACTCCCAGTTGAATCAAGTGATTGTTATACCCAGACATTCTGAGTATATGCTCACTGACAGAACTATTCTCCCCCATCTTGCAGCTGTAGAACTTATTGGAGACTTCATATCTCTCAATCCGGGCATTTGCTTGAAGTATTAACTTCAACTCCTGGAACATCTCATATGCTCCATGACATTTAAAACGTCGTTGAAGTCCCGGTTCTAAGTCGTAAAGCATGGCACACTGAACTATCGAGTAGTCATCAGCTTTGCTTTGCCAGACATTCATAACATCTGGTGTTGCTCCTGCAGCAGGTTTGGCACCTAGTGGTGCTTCCAGGACATAATTCTTCTATGCAGCAATGAGGATAATCCTCAAGTTACGGACCCAGTCCGTGTAATTGCTACCATCATCTTTCAACTTTGCTTTCTCAAGGAACACATTAAAATTCAACGGAACAACAACACGGGCCATCTATCTACAACAAACATAGACAAGCAAAATACTATCAGGTACTAAGTTCATGATAAATTTAAGTTCAATTAATCATATTACTTAAGAACTCCTAATTAGATAGACATCCCTCTAATCATCTAAGTGATCACCTGATCCAAATCAACTAAACCATAACCGATCATCACGTGAAATGGAGTAGTTTTCAATGGTGAACATCACTATGTTAATCATATCTACTATATGATTCACGCTCAACCTTTCGGTCTCAGTGCTCTGAGGCCATATCTGCATATGCTAGGCTCGTCAAGTTTAACCTGAGTATTCTGCGTGTGCAAAACTGGCTTGCACCCGTTGTAGATGGACGTAGAGCTTATCACACCCGATCATCACGTGGTGTCCGGGCACGACGAACTTTGGCAACGGTGCATACTCAGGGAGAACACTTTTATCTTGAAATTTAGTGAGAGATCATCTTATAATGCTATCGTTAATCAAAGCAAGATAAAATGCATAAAAGATAAACATCTCATGCAATCAATATAAGTGATATGATATGGCCATCGTCATCTTGTGCTTGTGATCTCCATCTCCGAAGCACCGTCATGATCACCATCGTCACCGGCGCGACACCTTGATCTTCATCGTAGCATCGTTCTCGTCTCGCCAACTATTGCTTCTATGACTAGCGCTACCGCTTAGTGATAAAGTAAAGCAATTATAGGGCGATTGCATTGCATACAATAAAGCGACAACCATATGGCTCCTGCCAGTTGCCGATAACTCGGTTACAAAACATGATCATCTCATATAATAAAATATAGCATCACGTCTTGACCATATCACATCACAACATGCCCTGCAAAAACAAGTTAGACGTCCTCTACTTTGTTGTTGCAAGTTTTACGTGGCTGCTACGGGCTTAGCAAGAACCGTTCTTACCTACGCATCAAAACCACAAGGATAGTTCGTCAAGTTAGTGCTGTTTTAACCTTCTCAAGGACTGGGCGTAGCCACACTTGGTTCAACTAAAGTTGGAGGAACTGACACCCGCCAGCCACCTGTGTGCAAAGCACATCAGTAGAACCAGTCTCGCGTAAGCGTACGCATAATGTCGGTCCGGGCCACTTCATCCAACAATACTGCCGAACCAAAGTATGACATGCTGGTAAGCAGTATGACTTGTATCGCCCACAACTCACTTGTGTTCTACTCGTGCATATAACATCTACGCATGAAACCTGGCTCTGATGCCACTGTTGGGTAACGTAGTAATTTCAAAAAATTTCCTACGCACACACAAGATCATGGTGATGCATAGCAACGAGAGGGGAGAGTGTTATCCATGTACCCTCTTAGACTGAAAGCGGAAGCGTTAGCACAACGCGGTTGGTGTAGTCGTACGTTGATAACCCACAAGTGTAGGGGATCGCAATAGCTTTCGAGGGTAAAGTATTCAACCCAAATTTATTGATTCAACACAAGGGGAGCCAAAGAATATTCTTGAGTATTAGCAGTTGAGTTGTCAATTCAACCACACCTGGATAACTTAGTATCTGCAGCAAAGTATTTAGTAGCAAAAGTGGTATGATAATAAAGGTAACGGTGGCAAAAGTAAAGATAAATGTTTTTGGGTTTTTGTAGTAGTTGTAACAGTAGCAACGGAAAAGTAAATATGCGAAGAACAATATATGAAAAGCTCGTAGGCAATGGATCAGTGATGGATAATTATGCCGGATGCGATTCCTCATGCAATAGTTATAACATAGGGTGATATAGAACTAGCTCCGGTTCATCAATGTAATGTAGGCATGTATTCCGTAAATAGTCATACGTGCTTATAGAAAAGAACTTGCATGACATCTTTTGTCCTACCCTCCCATGGCAGCGGGGTCCTAGCGGAAACTAAGGGATATTAAGGCCTCCTTTTAATAGAGAACCGGAACAAAGCATTAGCACATAGTGAATACATGAACTCCTCAAACTACGGTCATCACCGAGAAGTATCCCGATTATTCTCACTTCGGGGTTGTCGGATCATAACACATAATAGGTGACTATAGACTTGCAAGATAGGATCAAGAACACACATATATTCATGAAAACATAATAGGTTCAGATCTGAAATCATGGCACTCGGGCCCTAGTGACAAGCATTAAGCATAGCAAAGTCATAGCAACATCAATCTTAGAACATAGTGGATACTAGGGATCAAACCCTAACAAAACTAACTTGATTACATGGTAAATCTCATCCAACCCATCACCGTCCAGCAAGCCTACGATGGAATTACTCACGCACGGCGGTGAGCATCATGAAATTGGTGATGGAGGATGGTTGATGATGACGACGACGATGAATCCCCCTCTCCGGAGCCCCGAACGGACTCCAGATCAGCCCTCCCGAGAGAGATTAGGGCTTGGCGGCGGCTCCATGTCGTAAAACGCAATGAAACTTTCTCTCTGATTTTTTTCTCCCCGAACGTGAATATATGGAGTTGGAGTTGACATTGGTGGAGGTCCAGGGGGGCCACGAGATAGGAGGCCGCGACCTAGGGGGGGCGTCCCCCTGTCTCGTGGACAGCCTGTGGGCCCCATGGTACTGATTCTTTCGCCAAAAATTCTTATTAATTCCAAAAAGTGCCTCCGTGGATTTCCAGGACATTCCGAGAACTTCTCTTTTCTACACATAAAACAACATCATGGCAGTTCTGCTGAAAACAACGTCAGTCCGGGTTAGTTTCATTCAAATCATGCAAGTTAGAGTCCAAAACAACGGCAAAAGTGTTTGGAAAAGTAGATACGTTGGAGACGTATCATACGTCTTCACGGCCCAACCAATCAAGCACCGAAAGCACGGCACCTCCGAGTTCTTGCACACGTTCAGTTCGATGACATCCCTCGAACTCCGATCCAGCAGAGTGTCGAGGGAGAGTTCCGTTAGCACGATGGCGTGGTGAGGATGATGATGTTCTACCAATGCAGGGCTTCGCCGAAGCACCGCTATGATAATATGGATGAGGACTATGGTGGAGGGGGGCACCGTACACGGCTAAGAGATCAATGGTCAATTGTTGTATCTATGGGGTGCCCCCCTCCCCCGTATATAAAGGAGTGGAGGAGGGGGCCGGCCAAGGGGAGGAGGCACGCCCAAGGGGGGGGGGAGTCCTACTCCCACCGGGAGTAGGACTCCTCCTTTTCCTATTTGGAGAGGGAGAGGGAAGGAAGAGGAAGGAGGGAGGAAGGGAAGGGGGGGCCCTCCCAATTCGGATTGGGCTTGGGGGAGGGGCGTGCCCCCTCCCTTGCTCCTTCCCCTCCTTTCCACTAAAGCCCATTAAGGCCCATATACCTCCCGGGGGGTTCCGATAACCTCCCGGAGCTCTGGTATTGTCCCAATCTCACCCGGAACCTTTCCGGTGTCCAAATATAGTCGTCCAATATATTGATCTTCATGTCTCGACCATTTCGAGACTCCTCGTCATGTCCGTGATCACATCCGGGAGTCCGAACAACCTTCGGTACATCAAAACACATAAACTCATAATATAACTGTCATATAACTTTAAGCGTGCGAACCCTACGGGTTCGAGAACTATGTAGACATGACCGAGACACGTCTCCGGTCAATAACCAATAGCGGAACCTGGATGCTCATATTGGCTCCTACATATTCTACGAAGATCTTTATCGGTCAAACCGCATAACAACATACGTCGTTCCCTTTATCATCGGTATGTTACTTGCCCGAGATTCGATCGTCGGTATCTCAATACCTAGTTCAATCTTGTTACCGGCAAGTCTCTTTACTCGTTACATAATGCATCATCCCGTAACTAACTCATTAGCTACATTTCTTGCAAGGCTTATAGTGATGTGCATTACCGAGAGGGCCCAGAGATACCTCTCCGACAATCGGAGTGACAAATCCTAATCTCGAAATATGTCAACTCAACAAGTACCTTTGGAGACACCTGTAGAGCACCTTTATAATCACCCGGTTACGTTGTGACGTTTGGTAGCACACAAAGTGTTCCTCCGGTAAGCGGGAGTTACATAATGTCATAGTCATAGGAACATGTATAAGTCATGAAGAAAGCAATAGCAACATACTAAACGATCAAGTGCTAAGCTAACGGAATGGGTCAAGTCAATCACATCATTTTACTAATGATGTGATCCCGTTAATCAAATGACAACTCATGTCTATGGTTAGGAAACTTAACCATCTTTGATTCACGAGCTAGTCAAGTAGACACTACTAGGGAAAAGGCTAGCAGCAATGCGGGTTTTTAAGCTATCAGCAGCGCGGACAGCCGCGCTACCAATAAGGCGCTACAGCTAACTGTTACTAGTAGCGTGGGCTAAACCCGCGCTACTACTAAATGATTAGTAGTAGCGCGGGTGCACCCGCGCTACTACTAAGCTAACACCCACGCTACTACTAACCTAACTAGTAACCTAACTACTAGTAGCGCTCACTTTTAACCCACGCTACTACTAACAATTTAGGAATTAAAAAAATAAAAGTTAGATGTGGTATTCATGAATGGTAATATGTCCATTGCAAAGCAAACCAACGTCACAAAAGCATCTCAGAATTCCATTTAACATCAGACACACAACCATCATCGAAGTACCTCCGCTAGTGGTCCACCACCAACCTAAACAAATCACTTCTCTATATATATCTACCAAGGCTTGGAGTTCAGACGCCAATGTACCCGAATCCTCCTTCCCCTGGACGATGGCGTCGAGGACCTCCACCTCGAAGACCTCTGGTGTCAAAATCACCTGGACGTTCATCTATTCGACGTGGCCACCATGCTTCACAGCAAAGTCCGCCTCCAAGTGGTTGAAGAGCACAACGCCCACCGGGCCATGCTAGTCACCGTCGATCACCCCTATGCCCACGTCGGGAAAGTGAAAACTAGTTAGTACGCAAATTGCATCAGTTAAACTAAATAGTATATTACAATTCACAAGACCCATTAAGTTAACATTCCTTATCATCTAGCAATTTAAAGGGGCTCATGCCGAATATATATGCTTAATTCCTCACTTCTTATTTAAACTAAATATATAGATTTGGCAAATGCATAGAAAAACATAAAGCCCAAAAGAAACACAGAAATGCATATGTGAACTAAATTACTTTGTGTGTTAGCAGATTTCTTGTTAGGTTATTCACTATATATAGTACCACATCAGGAAGGGTGATGTGTTTACTTCGCGCCGCAATGTTTGGCACCAAGTTCAGTCTTGGAAGACAAATACATTGCTGGGCGGGACAAGGCAAAGAAAAATACAGAAATTTGTAGTTACTAAATCATTAGCATTAATCAGTGCCTTCTGTCGCGGGGGTCATGTGTCAACTGATTTCAAGTATGTTCTTGCAAGCTACAAAGATGTTAAGAATTACTTGCAATCTGGTTTTTGCAAGCCACAAAGTTGTTCAGAATTACTACTTATCTAGTAGTACAAATGTTGAAAACAGATTATGAACTACTCCAGACTCTACATACATGTATGTGGTGAGCATTGAAGCATTCACTCTCCCAGGCTGTTTAGGATCATCAACCTAGTGGATGTCGTCCGGTAATAGAGGAAGTGCATCCTATATAAGGCACCAACAAAAAGCTAAGTGACGGCTACTGTTTTCTCAGGCAGGGTGTACAAATTTAACAAAATAAAAGTGCACTAGCACTATAGAGTCCAGTATATCCAGTTGCTAGGGCAAGTACTAAGGTCTAAGACGATATGCTACTAAATGATTGATTTTGCTGTTGCTCATGGACATAGACATGAGCAAGCACATGGCAGGGCCATGAACCTATGCAAAGCATCAATTGTTTTCAGCTCCTTGGCAACATGTCCAGTGGAAATCAAGATACTACCCACTTGCACAACTGAATCTACCATGCGCATGAGGGAGGCTACAGCTTACTCAAAAAACAAGTAAAGAAGAACATCATGGTTTCCTCACCCAAATACATTGACCCACTCGCCATCTGCCTTCCCTTCGCTGGCCGGAGCCATCGGCTCCGTCCTGGCAGCCTCCGTCGCTGGGGTCATAGAGAATAGAATGGTCCATGGCTCTGGATGAACATCGAACATATCTCTGATAGAATTACATATGAAGAAACCATCACTCCTATCAATTTCATCAAGAAAAGGGAAGTTAGCTAACTTATAGGGGAAACAAAACATCAAGATTCTAACTGAACAAAAGGAAACCTAGTCCAATTGCGCATTTTTTTAGAACAGGAGGATGACCCCCGTCCAACGGCGCACATGCCTAGTGGAACTTTATTCAAGGACCAGACAAGAGCATCTTTCAGTTTACTACAATATGTAATTTAAATAGCACGAAGCAAACAACTATAAAATGACAAGTGAACTATGATCCAATATTGTGCAGAATATTAAAATGAAGGTGGATTTTTTCATATTCGAGTTTTTCTTAATAGTAACTTAAAAAATAAATGAATATATGCATAAGGTGGATTTTCACATGCAACCTGTGGTAGTTTCAGTTTGTGCCGGCTTCAATTGTCACTCCAAACCTCTATTTCTCTTGTGGGCAACTCAAAATTGTTTACAATCCGTTATCTGCAAAAAATAAAATGGACTGAACTGAGTTAAAATAAACACATTACATGAATAGGCCAGACATAAACCTCTATATGCTATGCCGAATTAAGATAAAATAAACACATTGCATGAACTGAGTTAAAATGGACTGAACTGAGTTAAATCGGCCATTTTCATTTATAAGTGATCTATATGCTATGGCAAGCAACAACTCATTACATGAACAGGCCGACAAGCCATGCCGCGCAATGATCTGTGCATCGCAGAGCGTAGAACCATTCACAGGGCAACCATTCAACAACAGATATATAGAGATTGATCCATCATCCAACACATTGATCCGCTACGAAATTACCACACGACAGTATGATGATATTCACATGAACACATTGATCCTCTCCTGCCTCACCTCACCTCGCCTGCTGCCTCACGCAACAAGTCAGCAACACTACTGTGTGTGTGCGTCTATGTCTGTGCAAACCAAAGCTGGCTGCGCATGAGGGAGGGAAGGGAAGGAAAAAAGGAAAGGGAAAGGGAAGTAGATTGAGAGAGTACCTTGGCGGCCATGGCGTCGTCGGCCGAACGGAGCAGAAGCAGACGGACAGATGGAGGTCCTGTCCAGGCGCGCGAGCTCGCGATTGGGGAGATGCGGCCAACGCCATGGAGGTGGAGCTCCAGGTCCTAGCCGTCGGCCATGGATATGGATCTCCAGGTCCAAGCCCTTGGCGGATCTCGGATTGAGAGCCGCCGCCTGACCTATTCTCTTCTCGTCGTCTTCTAGTGAGGGGAGGGGCGAGGGTGGCGGTGGCGGCGGTCATGCGGAGGCCTAGCCGGCCGGCTGCAGCGCTCGGGGCTGCACACACTCGTGGATTGGGAGAGGAGAGGAGGTGGAAGAAGGCCGGCGGTGGAGGGGATTTGGATCGAGGTTTGGGTGGAACTTTTTTTTGATAAACTTGGGCGGGTGGACGGTGGAGTGGTTGGTGGGCTGGGAGCAGATGCAGGTGGTAGCGTGGGGTTTATAACCCGCGCTACTACTATCGACTTAGTAGTAGCGTGGGTTTATAACCCGCGCTACTACTATGACTGGTCCCGGGAGGCACGGTGGAAATCACTTAGTAGTAGCGAGGAGTAAAAACCCGCGCTACTACTACCGGGTTATTAGTAGCGCGGTTTCCTCAAGCTCTGCTAATTAGCAGTAGCGTTTGTTTTTAAACCACGCTGCTGCTAAGATTCTGTGTATAAGGTTTTCCCTAGTAGTGAGAGGCATACTAGTGACACTATGTTTGTCTATGTATTCACACATGTATTATGTTTTCGGGTAATACAATTCTAGAATGAATAATAAACATTTATCATGATATGAGGAAATAAATAATAACTTTATTATTGCCTCTAGGGCATATTTCCTTCAAGGATAACCAAGGAAAATGCAAGGAAGCGACCGGGGAGCGAGTTTGTGAGGAGCAGTGGACGCGGTGCTAGGATAACAGAGACACCCAAAGATGCGAAGACCATCATAAGATGGAGCCGCACCGAAGAGGAGCTAGTGAGGAGTGTAGTTCCAGCGGGAACGCCATGGGCGAATGTTAATAAGGAGGCTAGCGGTCGCGAGCGCGTCTGGCCAGAACCGAGGAGGCACGTAGGAGTGGAAGAGCAACCTGCGGACATAGTCATTAAGAGTGCGAAGGACGCGCTCGGCGCGACCATTCTGCTGAGACGTGTAGGGGCAGCTGAGGCGAAAGATGGTGCCGTGGGACGCAAGTAAATTGCGGATGGCGACGTTGTCAAACTCCTTGCCGTTGTCAGTTTGCAAGGCGAGAATAGGATGACCGAACTGTGTGGTGACATATGAATAAAAGGCTGTGAGTGTGGCAAGAGCGCCAGACTTGTGACGGAGAGGGAATGTCCACACATAATGAGAAAAATCATCTAATATCACCAGATAGTATAAATAGCCTGTGTTGCTAGCAACCGGGGACGTCCAAACATCACTATGCAATAACTGAAACGGAAAGGTGGAAATGTTTGTAGACTCGCTAAAGGGAAGACGAACGTGCTTGCCAAGACGGCAAGCCTCACAAGTGTGATCGTCGACCTTATTACATGAGAAATAAAAACTCTGAAGAATCTGACGCATAATGGTGGAGTTGGGATGACCGAGACGGCCATGCCAAAGATCGACACTGGCGGCGAAGGCGACGGGATGACGGGTGGTGGTTCCGCTGGAGGAATGCACTAGGTAAAGCTCGTCCGGGCTGTCACATCGGTGGAGTACCATCCGTGTACGGGCGTCCTTCAAATAAAAACCAATATCGTCAAATTCAACAGTGATAGGATTCTCACGAGCAAGGCGATGAACAGAAATGAGATTAGTGACTAAGTCAGGAGACACAAGAACATTAGACATATTGATAGGAGTAGAAGTAGAAGGAAAAGACATATGACTGACATGTGTAATGGGTAGGGAGAAACCTTTACCAACGGTGATAGGGTGGGAGTATGAACATGAGTGGCAGACGTGAGGTTACCGGGATGAGCAGTCATGTGAGCGGTGGCGCCTGAGTCCATGTACCAGTCACCACCGCCACCATAGGAGCTCGATGACGGGACAGAGTGCAGGGCAGCGAGTAGGGTCGGGTCCCACGGCGGCGGCAGCTGAGGAGGGTAAAACCCTCCGTAGGCCGGCACGGGAGCTGCACCAATGGCCGAAGTGGTGGCAGCGCCGGAGGCGACGGGGGGGAGGGGGCACCGTAGCCGCTATAGGGAGCGCTGTTCTGCGCGGTGAAGAGAGCCTGGTGACCCGTCGGGCGAGGCCCAAGGATGCCTGGAGCAGGAGCCCGAGGGACCGGCATCGAGTACGCGTGGACGACGCCGGTCCACGGGTTGGTGTCGTACATCCATGGAGGAGTCACCTGCTGCTGCTGCTGACGAGCCTCCCCCCCACCCTGCAGTGCCTGTTGCTGCTTGCGGCCGCCCCCGCAGCGGTTGCCGCGCCATCTGCCACCCGGCTGCTGGGGGGCAGCAGGAGGGGCGGGAGGCGCAGGCGGGAGGGGAAGTACCCTGGAGGTGCGGGGGCGGTGGCTGCTGTCGCGGCCTGGGTGGGGCAGCCGATGGAGGGGTGCCACGTGACGTGCCGGAGGCGAGGGCGTGATGTTGCACATGCTTCTTGACCCCCTTCATCCGGCGCTCCTCCAACTGCAAGTATGCCACAAACTTGGGGAAGGAGGGCTCCTGCATCAAGGTGAGGTTGGAGGTGGCGTTGCTGAAGTCCTCGTTGAGGCCGGCGGTGAGCATGCTGAGGAGGAGGTCGTCATCCACCTTGGCTCCAATGTCACAGAGCTCATCCGGCAACGTCTTCAGGCGGCGCCGGCAGTCATCAATGGACTGTTCATCCTGGTGACAGTCAAAAAATTCCTGCTGCAAAAACGCGGCGCTGAAGGTTGTTGTCGGTGAAGAGGCCGTTCAGCTTGACCCACATGGCGCGGGCGTCGTCGCCGGTGCTCATGACTGTGTGGAACAAGTCCTTGGAGATAGTGGTGAAGAACCACCGGATGATCGTGGCGTCGATCGTGGTCCACTCGGCGTCGTCCACCATGGCGCGAGAGTCCACGGTGCCATCCACATGATCCATGAGATTGTTCTCGCGGAAGAGCAGCGAGAAGTACGTCTTCCACGCGAAGTACGTGGAGTTGGAGGCGTCGAGGACCACGGGGACGCGTGCGTGAACGTTGATGTCGTGGATCTCAGCAGGGTCGACGGCGAAGGGGTTGGAGTAGGTGGAGGCGTTGGACGACATGGCTGCAAGGCCGTGGGGAGGGAGGCGGCGCGGCTTGTGGAGGAGCGGCGCGGCGGTGGAAGATGGGCGGCGCGATGTGGAGTAGAAGGCGTGCGTGGAGGAGAAGGCGCGCGGGAAGGAGGGGCGGTGGCGGCGGCGGCGGCGGCCCTAGGCGGCGGCTAGGGTTGGCGGAAGCGGGAGGATCGACTTGCGATAGATACCATGTAGAGAATGATTTGGTGCATCGATTATTGATTGATATATATATATATATATATATATATATATATATATATATATATATATATATATATATATATATATATATATATATATATATATATATATATAGGTATAAGGGGTGCGACTGGTATCTTGTCTCCTAAGATACACGTACATACAGAGGGAGACAGACACTAGAGGTACTGCATACAAAACCCAGACCTACGTACATGTACACATGTTCAACGTATATGATGGGAACGGTGTCCGCTTTCTGTCAAAGAGAGGATTGCATCGCCAGCTCGAACTATTTGCAAGTCAGAAGTATCATTGCTAATTGGGTAGCTGGAAAGAAGATTGTTTCCCAGCGGGTGCCTTGGTGGTCAAGGCGAGAAATAGGATGTATTAAATTGAATGTCGATGCTTCATACTACATGGACTCAGGTGCAAATGCATGTGGTGCAATCCTACACAACTCGTCAGAAAGCTTCATAGCTGCAGCTGTGGAATCTAAACATCATGCACAGGATGCTCATTTGATTTTTCAAAAAATGGCACATTTATTAACTCAAAATGTAACATCGAGTGGATACAATTTATGATGAGAACCACCTGACCTCCGCATAGATATGACAAACAAAGCCAAACACAAGTAGTCTAAAAAAACATAAAGATAAAAAACGGACATATTGGCATCAGTAGAGTCAAATATGACCGCCACTATGCCTATGTCAAGAGAGGTGATGGACCAATACGGAGGTTATGCTGCACCCATGTTGAAAAAAAACCCTCCATATCCACCTGCTACAGTCGCGCACACACCACCTTAAACAACAGTTAGTACTCCGTACGGTGAAGCATAGACTACCTACAAAGCGTGTGCATACAACGGAAAATAATAGAGTCAATTACACCACAGGTGTCTGAACTTGGCAAGAAAAATCAGTTTGGTGCTGCAACTTGTGGCATATAGATATGTGGTGACAAAACTTGGCTTCGTAGTGCAGATACGGTGAAATTCACGTTTGCATACGAGATGGGTGCTGACGAGGCCCGCCAGCATGGCGCCGGACCCACTGTCAGTGGCTGGACCGTGCGGGCGAGGGCATGTGGCCCGGATTTTTGTGACCCCCTCCCCCGAAATTTGTTTACTTCTCACAAAAAAGCGCCGGCCGTCGCACATAACGTGAGCCCCTCGATCCCGTTTCTGTGTGAGGCTAAATCCTCGCCCGCGATCCTGATACGTTCATTTTGCATCATCTTTTATAAATATTTATTGCATTATGGACTATTATTACACATTATATCTCAATACTTATGGCTATTCTCTCTTATTTTACAAGGTTTACCATGAAGAGGGGGAATGCCGGCAGCTGGAATTCTGGCTAGAAAAGGAGCAAACGTTGGAAACGTATTCTGCACAGCTCCAAAAGTCCTGAAACTCCACGAAACAACCTTTTGGAATTAATAAGAATTTCCGAGCGAAAGAAATATGCGAGGGGGACCACAACCTGTCCAGGAGACAGGGGGTGCCCCCCCTATAAGGCGTGCCCCCTATCTCCTGGGCCCCCTGGTGGGCCTCCGACGTCCATCTTCTGCTATATCATCGCTTTTACCCTGGAAAAAATCATGGGCAAGCTTACGGGACGAAACTCCGCCTCCACGAGGCGGAACCTTGGCGGAATCAATCTAGGGCTCCGACGGAGCTGTTCTGTCGGGGACACTTCCCTCCGGGAGGGGGAAATCATCACCAACGTCATCACCAACGATCCTCTCATCGGGAGGGGGTCAATCTCCATCAACATCTTTACCAGCACCATCTCCTCTCAAAACCCTAGTTCATCTCTTGTATCCAATCTTGTATCAAAACTATAAATTAGTACCTGTGGGTTGCTAGTAGTGTTGATTACTCCTTGTAGTTGATGCTATTTGGTTTACTTGGTGGAAGATCATATGTTCATATCCTTTATGCATATTATTACTCCTCTGATTATGAACATGAATATGCTTTGTGAGTAGTTACGTTTGTTCTTGAGGACATGGGTGAAGTCTTGCTATTAGTAGTCATGTGAATTTGGTATTCGTTCGATATTTTGATGAGATGTATGTTGTCTTTTCCTCTAGTGGTGTTATGTGAACGTCGACTACATGACACTTCACCATTATTTGGGCCTAGAGGAAGGCATGGGGAAGTAATAAGTAGATGATGGGTTGCTAGAGTGACAGAAGCTTAAACCCTAATTTATGAGTTGCTTCGTTAGGGGCTGATATGGATCCATATGTTTAATGATGTGGTTAGGTTTACCTTAATACTTCTTTTGTAGTTGCGGATGCTTGCAATAGGGGTTAATCATAAGTGGGATGCTTGTCCAAGTTAGGGCAGTACCCAAGTACCCGTCCACCCACATATCAAATTATTAAAGTACCGAACGTGAATCATATGAACGTGATGAAAACTAGCTTGACGATAATTCTCAATGTGTCCTCGGGAGCTCCTTTATCATTATTAGAAATTGTCCAGGCTTATCCTTTGCTACATAAACGATTGGGCCATCTTTCTGCACTTTATTTACTTCATTTACTTGTTACTCGTTACTATTTATCTTATCACAAAACTATCTATCACCTACAATTTCAGTGCTTGCAGAGAAAACCTTACTGAAAACTGCTTATCATTTCCTTCTGCTCCTCGTTGGGTTCGACACTCTTACTTATCGAAAGGACTACGATTGATCCCCTACACTTGTGGGTCATCAAGACTCTTTGCTGGCGCCGTTGCCGGGGAGTGTTGAGCTTTTGGTGAGTGGAACTTGGTAAGGAAACATTTATATAGTGTGCTAAAATTTTCTGTTACTTGTCACTATGGAAACTAATCCTTTGAGGGGCTTATTTGGGGTATCTTCACCCCAACCAGAAGAGCAAAGAGTTGCTCCTCAACCTACTAAACTTTATGAAAATATTTACTTTGAGATTCCTTCGGGTATGATAGAGAAACTGCTAGGTAATCCATTTGCAGGAGACGGAACATTGCATCCTGATTTACACCTTATCTTTGCGGATGAAGTTTGTGGATTATTTAAGGTTGCAGGTATTCCCGATGATTTTGTCAAAAGGAAGGTCTTCCCTTTATCTTTGAAGGGAGATGCATTGACATGGTATAGGCTATGTGATGATACGGGATCTTGGAATTATAAGCGATTGAAGTTGGAATTTCACCAGAAGTTCTACCCTATGCATCTTGTTCATCGTGATCGTAATTACATATATAATTTTTGGCCTCGCGAAGGAGAAGGCATCGCTCAAGCTTTGGGGAGGCTTAAGTCAATGTTATATTGATGCCCCAATCATGAGCTCTCTCGGGAAATGATTATTTAGAATTTTTATGCTCGGCTTTCTCTTGATAATCGCAACCTGCTCGATACTTCCTGTGTTGGTTCTTATATGCTGAAAACTATTGATTTCAAATGGGACTTGTTGGAAAGAATTAAACGCAACTCTCAAGATTGGGGTTCCGATGATGGTAAGGAGTCAGGTATGACACCTAAGTTCGATTGTGTTAAATCTTTTATGGATACCGATGCTTTTCGTGGATTTAGCGCTAAGTATGGACTTGGCTCTGAGATAGTAGCTACTTTCTGTGAATCTTTTGCTACTCACGTTGATCTCCCTAAAGAGAAGTGGTTTAAATATAATCCTCCTGTTGAAGTGAAAGTAGTTGCACCTATTACAGTCGAAGAAAAGACTATTACCTATAGTGATCCTATTGTTCCTACTGCTTATGTTGAAAAACCTCCTTTTCGTGTTAAGATTAAGGATCATGCTAAAGCTTCAACTGTTGTTCATAAGAGTAATACTAGGACTTATACACCTCCTGAGCAAATTAATGTTGAACCTAGTATTGCTATGGTTAAAGATCTCTTGGATGAGGATTTAGATGGGCATGTTATTTCTTTCTGTGGTGAGACTTCTAATATTGCTAGACCAGATACCAAGACACGTAGACCTGTCGTAGGCATGCGTGTTATTTCTGTTAAAATAGGAGATCATTGTTATCATGGCTTATGTGATATGGGTGCTAGTGCTAGTGCGATACCTTATGATCTATATAAAGAAATTATGCACGACATTGCACCCATTGAATTAGAAGACATTGATGTTACTATCAAGCTTGCTAATAGAGATACCATTAAACCCTTTGGGATTGTTAGAGATGTTGAAGTTTTGTGTGGGAAGGTTAAATACCCTGCTGATTTTCTTGTTCTTGGTTCCCCACAAGATGATTTTTGTCCCATTATTTTTGGTAGACCCTTCTTGAATACAGTTAGTGCTAAGATTAATTGTGAAAATAATATTGTCACTGTTAGCATAGATGGTATGTCTCATGAGTTTAATTTCGCTAAGTTTAGTAGACAACCTTGTGAAAGGGAACCACCCAGTAAGGATGAGATTATTGGTCTTGCTTCCATTGCTGTTCCTCCAACTGATCCGTTAGAACAATATTTGCTAGACCATGAAAACGATATGTTTATGAAGGAAAAGGAGGAAATAGATGAAGAGTTCCTTAAACAGGAACCTGTGCTGAAACATAACCTTCCCGTTGAAATTCTTGGGGATCCCCCTCCACCCAAGGGTGATCCCGTGTTTGAAATCAAACCATTACCTGATAATCTTAAGTATGCTTATCTTGATGAAAAAGAAATATATCCTGTTATTATTAGTGCTAACCTTTCAGAGAAAGAAGAAGAAAGATTATTGAAAACTCTGAAGAAGCACCGAGCTGCTATTGGATATACTCTGGATGATCTTAAGGGAGTTAGTCCCACGCTATGTCAACACAAAATTACATTGGAAGACGATGCCAAACCAGTTAGAGATCCTCAAAGACGATTTAATCCCAAGATGAAGGAAGTGGTAAGAAAGGAGATACTAAAGCTCCTTGAGGCAGGTATTATTTATCCCGTTGCTGATAGTGAATGGGTAAGCCTTGTCCATTGTGTTCCTAAAAAGGGAGGTATTACTGTTGTTCCTAATGATAAAGATGAATTGATCCCGCAAATAATTATTATAGGTTATAGGATGGTAATTGATTTCCGTAAGTTAAATAAAGCTACTAAGAAAGATCATTACCCCTAACCTTTTATTGATCAAATGCTAGAAATGCTATCCAAACACACACATTTTTGCTTTCTAGATGGTTATTCTGGTTTCTCTCAGATACCTGTGTCAGCGAAGGATCAATCTAAAACTACTTTTACTTGCCCTTTGGTACTTTTGCTTATAGACGTATGCCTTTTGGTTTATGTAATGCACCTGCTACCTTTCAAAGATGCATGATGGCTATATTCTCTGATTTTTGTGAAAAGATTTGTGAGGTATTCATGGATGACTTTTCCGTTTATGGATCCTCTGTGACGCCCCCGATTCAATCGTACACTAATAATACATGCAAACGTGTACGATCAAGATCAGGGACTCACGGGAAGATATCACAACACAACTCTAAAAATAAAATAAGTCATACAAGCATCATAATACAAGCCAGGGGGCTCGAGGGCTCGAATACAAGTGCTCGATCATAGACGAGTCAGCGGAAGCAACAATATTTGAGTACAGACCTAAGTTAAACAAGTTTGCCTTAAGAAGGCTAGCACAAACTGGGATACAGATCGAAAGAGGCGTAGGCCTCCTGCCTGGGATCCTCCTAAACTACTCCTGGTCGTCGTCAGCGGCCTGCATGTAGTAGTAGGCACCTCCAGTGTAGTAGGAGTCATCGACGACGGTGGCGTCTGGATCATGGGCTCCAGCATCTGGTTGCGACAACCAGGTAGAAGGGAAAGGGGGGAAAGGGGGAGAAAAGCAACCGTGAGTACTCATCCAAAGTACTCGCAAGCAAGGATCTACACTACTTATGCATGGGTATATGTGTAAAGAGGCAATATCGATGGACTGAACTGCAGAATGCCAGAATAAGAGGGGGATAGCTAGTCCAATCGAAGACTACGCTTCTGGTAGCCTCTGTCTTGCAGCATGTAGAAGAGAGTAGATTGAAGTCCTCCACGTAGCATCGCATAGCATAATCCTACCTGGCGGTCCTCCCCTCGTTGCCCTATGGAAATGCGATCACCGGGTTGTCTGTGGAACTTGTCTGGGTGTGTTTTTATTAAGTATCCAGTTCTAGTTATCATAAGGTCAAGGTACAACTCCGGGTCGTCCTTTTACCGAGGGACACGACTATTCGAATAGATAAACTTCCCTACAGGGGTGCACCACATAACCCAACATGCTCGATCCCATTTGGCCGGACACACTTTCTTGGGTCATGCCCGGCCTCGGAAGATCAACACGTCGCAGCCCCACCTAGGCACAACAGAGAGGTCAGCACGCCGGTCTAAATCCTATGCGCGCAGGGGTCTCGGCTCATCGCCCATTGCACACCTACACATTGCGTGGGCGGCCGGAAGCACACCTAGCAACCTCCATTACAAAAGAAGTTGCGTTAACGCAGTCCAACCCGGCGCGCGCCGCTCATTCGCTGACGTCACGAAGGCTTCGGCTGATACCACGACGTCGAGTGCCCATATCTTCCCCGCGTAGTTGGTTAGTGCGTATAGGCCAGTGGCCAAACTCAGATCAAATACCAAGTTCTCGTTAAGCGTGTTATTATGAAGTAACTGCGGACGCCGACCAGGGCCAGGCCCACCTCTCGCCTAGGTGGTCTCAACCTGCCCTGTCGCTCCGCCACAAAGTAACAGTCGGGGGTCGTCGGGAACCCAGGCCAACCTCTACCGGGATGGAGCCACCTGCCCCTTCAGCCCTCATCTCCGAACAGTATCATAAGTAATGTAATAGTATAAAGTATAGCATATGCCCGTGATCACCTCCCGAAGTGATCACGGCCCAGTAGTATAGCATGGCAGACGGACAAGCGTGTAGGGCCACTGATGGAATACTAGCATCCTATACTAAGCATTTAGGATTGTAGGTAAGGGTAACAACTGTAGCAACAATGACATGCTACGCAACATCATAGGATTAACCGAAAGCAGTAACATGCTACACTACTCTAATGCAAGCAGTAGAGAGAAGGAATAGGCGATATCTTGTGATCAAGGGGGGGGGGGCTTGCCTAGTTGCTCTGGCAAGAAGGAGGGGTCATCTTCGGTGTAGTCGAACACACGGACATCGGCACCGGTCTCAGAGTCTACCGGAAAGAAGTAACGGAGGGGGAAAACAATAAATAACAGAGCAATCAAATGTAACACAAAGCAAGATGCGGCAATATGCGGTGCTAGGGGTGACCAAACATAGTGGTAGGTGATACCAGCGAAGGGGGGAAACATCCGGGAAAGTATTCCCGGTGTTTCGCGTTTTCAGGCAGATGAACTGGAGGGGAAAAGTTGCAGGTTCACTATGCTAGGGGCGTGTGGCGGACGAATGGGCTGCGTATTCGGATTCGTCTCGTCGTTCTGAGTAACTTTCATGTACAAAGTTTTTCCATCCGAGCTACGGTTTATTTTACATGATTTTCTAAAGTTTTACATCATTTTTAGAAATAACAGAAGTAATTTAATTAGAAAATGTTTATTGCATCATCATGACATCAGCGGTCAGCATTGACCGAAAAAACAGGGCAGTGGGGCCCGTCTGTCATTGACTATTTATCTAATTAGGCTATTAAGGTTAATTAACAGGACTAAGTAGATTAACTAATAGGATTAATTAAGTTAATTAATTGGTTAATTAATTAATATTTTTAATTAATATTCTTTTTATTCCTTTTTAAACGTTACAGGGGCGCGGGCCCCGTTTGTCAATGGCCCAAAGGCCTTAGCGGGCACCGGGCGGTGCGGTTACGGGCGTGTGGGCGCAGGGGCGCTGGCGCCCAGCACGAACGGGCACCGATGCGGGAGTGAGCACTGGCAGCGGGCACCGGGCGGCAGAGGAGCAGCGAGGCACCGACGGCCTCCGCGACGACAAGGGAAGGGGTCCGCGGGTGCGGAGGGGCGCCGATGTAGCGCGGGCGCACGGACGCCAGGGATGGCAGTGTCGAGGCCGCGCGGGGTAGTGAGCAGGGGCGGGCGAGGCGTGTGCAGGTGGCCGTGGATGCAAGCAGCGGGCGGCGGTGGCGCGGTGACCGCTGGGCGACGGGCATGGCCGGACGGCGCGGCGCATGGCCAGGGCGCGGCCTAAGCGCGGTGAGTGCGAGGCCGGAGCGCGCGAGGCGTGGTCGCGGGGCGAGGGAGAGAGGAGGACCGGGGTCCTCACCAGGATTCGTAGGAACAGGGCAGCGGGGGTCGGGGTGGTCGATGGGGACGACAATCCGGCAAGGCGGTGAGGGGCTCCGGTGGCGAGGTCCTCGGGCGATGGGCGACGCGGTCGGGAGCGATGCATCCAGATCTGGGTAAGGGGCGGTGAGGGTTGGTGGAGCCGATGAGGAGCTGAGGGTGGAGCGTCGACAGCGTGTGTGACGGGGTTCCCCGGGCGGCGGCGGCGCGGTTGAACGCCACCCCGATCCAGATGGGATCGAGAGGTGGTGGGGGAGAGGGGGGAGGCGATGTGGGGAGAGTGGGGGTGGACCGGCTAGGGTTTCGGGTAGTGGGTGTATAGGCGCAGCTGGTGGGCTAGCCTGGTGGTCTGGTGGCCTGCTGGGCCGTGGCCCAGTGGGCCAGGTTTTTTTTCTTAACTTCGTTTTATTTCCTTTCTTTTTATTTATTGTTTCCTATTTTATTTTAGTTACATTTTATTTTAGCTTTAGTAAAAATTATCACTAACACCTAAATTGGTACTTTTAAATAAACTACTGCCACATTAATTCTTATCGCAACTAAAATAGTTTAATATTTTAAAAAAATTCAAAAGGCATTTATTTTATTATTTAACCTATAGTTTTAATTAATTTGAACACTTAAACATGTTATTAAATTTAGGTTTCTCCGCCATAATTACCTATGCATTCATTGGATCACTCCGAACATTTTAGTTTTAATATTTGAAAACTTTTATTGTTTGATTGATTTTGAATTTGAATTTGAATCGGTTTCGATCTATCGTGAGTTAGCAATAGTAACTGGGGTGACGTGGCATCGTTAATGTGGGATTACTGTAGCCTAATTATCCGGGCGTCACAATTCTCCTCCACTACAAGAAATCTCGTCCCGAGATTTAAGCGGTGGAGTAAGGGGGAAAAGGTGCTGGTAGCGAAAAACCTAACGAGTCTTCTCGGTCTTGGCTGCCATTTCGAAGAGGTTGATCCCTTTCATTCATGTCTTCTTTTCTCTGCTTCAAGTCACCATGATCAATTCGTCCTTTTCTTCGGGAACTCCAACGTACTTACGAATAGGTAAGGGGCAGCTCGGCTACGACAGAATGCTATAAGGGTAATAATCTGGGATTATCCCATGAATGAGCATATGAGTACCTCTCGAGTTGAACAATTAAAACACATCGAGAGTAAAGTTCAAAGGTACAATAAGAAGTTTCAAGCAGCCAGGCAATAGTTCAGTGCCTAGTTAGAAGGTGAAAGGGTTTCAGGGCAACGTGAATAAGTATTGCGTCTGATACCAGAATAGATCTGTAGGCGGGTGGCCCGTGAATTAAATACAAAGTCAAGCGCGAGTATTAACTTTGACAACATGGTGTACAGGAGAGTCAGGTTTCGATCCTGTGGAACTATGGGTTATGGGCCCACCATGTGGGTTAAAAGTAGGAAGGCGGTGACGATTTGCACGATCAAGTAAGCAAGGCATGCCAGAGGATAGCATGTCAGTTATGTCGGCAACAACATCGGTACCAAGTGCGAGGGATGAAGAGAACCATTCTCCTGCTCGTTGAACGAGGCAGACCAATAGGCATTGTTCTCGTCCATCGGTGGTTACCGGAATGTCATCAACAATAGTAACAGGGTCTTACCGACACGATTGTACACCTAGGTGTTTACATAAGCAGAAGACTATTACTGCTTAGATCATATAGATCACCATAAAGGTTAACCAAAACAATGGAAAGGAAAATGTGATTATTATGTCAATCAAACCAATGGGAAGGAAAGGTGTTTATGCTCAAGTATTAGAGTATATCCTTCCAAAGGTCAAGTAGAGATTGATATTCACAACAAGATAACAAGTAGAAACCATTTGGGTAGAGGAGCGACGAAACTCGTGATGTTACCCATACAATGGTGTTTGGATAATTGGTCAAGAAACATTTAGCATTGTGCTTCAAATGCTCCTATTGAAAGTCGGAGTACCACAAACATGCTTCGAGATAGCATTGGCAAGGTCTTCAAGCAAAGGTCAGACTTTGAATACACGAAGGATTCATCAGGAACAACTTGTAGAATAAGTCTTACGGTTTCCCCATGGAAGAATGGTTAACCTTGCTGAAAAGGAAACTATAACAATAGGTCCTCCGACCAGGTGTGCTAGGCATGACATCACCTTACCGAGCCATATAAAGACCAATGTTATAACTCTTGGAAATATGTTCCAACCATCATATCTGACCGAGGTCAGATCCGATTGGTGTCAGGATACCACAGATTCATGATGCCTGAGAAGGAAGGGGTGCAACACAATTTGACGAGATGGTGTTGCAAGATTCCCGGGAAATGAAATATGGCAGCACGTTCTGAATCATAGTTCATCATTAAACAAGGAGAGGATGAGAAGGTGGCTGATGAACTTAGCGACAATTCATTGAGATTTCCAAAAGATGGATCCCCACAATTAGGTGCACAAGGAGACAACATTTGTTAGATCAAATGATATAATGATGTATGCTTGAGGAAAACATACACAATTTAAACATTGGTTGAAAGGTGCACCCGACATATGGGCTTAGGTAGCACGATCAATGTTAGAATGGTGATTCGATATCCAATACACAAAGAATGTAACTATCGTTCATTAACTTACACGCAATAGGGTTGGTAGAAGTACAGAATCCAAAAAACACCGTTCACTTGTTGGTATCCCGGTTAGAATCAACATGGGGACCAAGAAATGAACGAAGATGGCGAGAAGTATTTCTATGTCAAGAATTCTCAAGAGGTGGAACAAATCTCAGAACATTCTTGACATAAAAGATGGTAATACTCCAAGGTAAAGAAGAACAATTGCTGGATAGCAAGGAACTCAAGGTATAACACCAAACATGAAGTGTTGGTGGGAAGGCAATAAAGTGGTCGATGATAATACAATTCATCGAGGGCAAGGATGGTATTTCTCATCATGAATTCAATTGATATCTTGGAAGAGCTCGAAATGTTGATGATGATCACGACACAATTGTCAAGAGATTTCACGAAGAAGCAATCGAACAACAACGACATCAAGAAAAAGCATGAAGCGAAGGGTTATTGGAACCACGGTTACGACACAAACTCAAAATCAAGCTTGCAGTTCAACGAGAAATGATATGATGAGGAAAATCGACGTAAGCTTAGCTCATCATCGAAAATTGTGCTCCGGAAGGACAAGGTAGCACAGTTAAAAGTCTGCATGATAATGATATAGCCGATAAGGCTAGGAATGACTTGAAGGATTATTAAACTTGTAAGCAACAAGAATTACTTGAGTTATTGAACCGGAGTGCGGAATCGATTCACTTATCGGTGTTCTTGAGTGACTAATAACTCATAACCTGGGAGGAATCTGAGATCGGTGAGAAGCAATACTAGATGAAGACTCGTAGGAAGCAACACAGTTCTCGAGATACCAGAGGTTAATACTCGAGGAAGATCAAAATAGAGGTTGCGAAGATGTATCGATCAACAGAAGACAAGTGCTTTAACTTGTCTGAGAAATGGAATCAAAGGAGATCAATCATGGTCGGAACCACGATTGCAAAGGATCAATTCACAGATACCAGATGATATTATATCAAGAAATAGTTATTATTACAAGAAGCTTCCATGATAGGATCTACATCGTGTCCATGGGCATGAACACAAAGTCAAGGTCGACTCCCACTTCTTCAATGTATAAACTCTCATTCACTTCTCGTTTTCGACGAGGTTGTAGTGTTGAATTTTTATCTGGCATAACATCAGTAGATTATGACCCTTAGTAGTTTCCGGGTTCACAAGATTAGAAATGGCACAGGTTCAACCCATCAGGGCCTCTTCGGAACATATACCACAAACTTCAGAAGTAGATAACCCAAGCTCGAACACACAACATGTTCGACAAGGCAGAGGATACAACTTACCAAAGGCAATATGTACCCAAGAAAAGACTCACAAAGTTATTGGATATGAAGGACATTGTCGGATGAAATCCATAAAGGATCTGGTGGTCCACAAGGGATCTGATGTGAGCATCGGTACTCAACCAGAAGAAGAAAGAATGCAAGGGGATCAGATTATAGAAACAACTGACTAACTCAAAGTTCCATTGCACAAGAATTATGAATTCCCAGTCACGGGATCAGAAGCAACGCTCTGATTAGGGATGGATAAGTTGAATAGTCTTAGGGGTAAAATCGACGACAATTTAATCGGTTGAGAACCAACTCATGTTCAAACTGACATTGAGCCGGAAGGATGAATCCTAGGATTCGACTGAGGAATGCGGGCATCCTCAACATATTGAATCAACAGACTTAAAATGATAAAGTCAAGGGATGCCAATAGGATTACGAGACTTATGGGATTAACCATAAAAGCAAGCAAGAGTTTCAAGAGCAATAGGCTGCTCAGGATTTTCGGAAGATCGAATGGTATTTAGAAGTCTTTTTCAAAACAATTGATCAGTGGGGTTGAGTGGATACTCAGTAAGTGCGAGGAATTATCCATAGGGGGTATTCATGTGGCAAGAACTGCAAGGTAGTAGGCAGAAAGTATTCTCGGAACAATAGAGATAATTTCGAGGTATCTTGTAATAACAAGATCAACGGGATTGAAAGGAAAAGTGCATATAGTTATCCATAATGATATAATAGTGGTAGGGAATAGCAACAAGCGGTGAGCATAAAGTCTTGAGAGAATATCGAAGAGTATCTTCAGAATCCTTCGGTGCACCAAGCAATCATCTGGAGTGAGGGGCTCTCCTGGAGGAAGTAATTACGAGAACCTAGAGTTAGCATTGGTAAAATCATTTAACCCGAATAGAAGAGAGATCAGAATCCCGGAGTATAGATGAGGAATAAAAGATCCTAATACCACCAAATTGGCGACGTGGGCCCATGGGCCGCACAGCCAAGTTAGTAAAACAATTTTCATCGAATAGACTCAACTTCGGCCAAGGATTTGGAAAGGGGGATTCCTACAGGCAGTCGGCTCTGATACCAACTTGTGACGCCCCCGATTCAATCGTACACTAATCATACACGCAAACATGTACGATCAAGATCAGGGACTCACGGGAAGATATCACAACACAACTCTAAAAATAAAATAAGTCATACAAGCATCATAATAGAAGCCAGGGGCCTCGAGGGCTCGAATACAAGTGCTCGATCATAGATGAGTCAGCGGAAGCAACAATATTTGAGTACATACATAAGTTAAACAAGTTTGCCTTAAGAAGGCTAGCACAAACTGGGATACAGATCAAAAGAGGCGCAGGCCTCCTCCCTGGGATCCTCCTAAACTACTCCTGGTCGTCGTCAGCGGCCTGCACGTAGTAGTAGGCACCTCCAGTGTAGTAGGAGTCGTCGTCGATGGTGGCGTCTGGATCCTGGGCTCCAGCATCTGGTTGCGGCAACCAGGTAGAAGGGAAAGGGGGAAAAGAGGGAGAAAAGCAACCGTGATTACTCATCCAAGGTACTCACAAGCAAGGATCTACACTACTTATGCATGGGTATATGTGTAAAGAGGCAATATCAGTGGACTGAACTGCAGAATGCCAGAATAAGAGGGGGATAGCTAGTCCTATCGAAGACTACGCTTCTGGCAGCGTCCGTCTTGCAGCATGTAGAAGAGAGTAGATTGAAGTCCTCCAAGTAGCATCGCATAGCATAATCCTACCCGGCGATCCTCCCCTCGTCGCCCTGTGGAAAAGTGATCACCGGGTTGTCTGTGGAACTTGTCTGGGTGTGTTTTATTAAGTATCCGGTTCTAGTTGTCATAAGGTCAAGGTACAACTCCGGGTCGTCCTTTTACCGACGGACATGGCTATTCGAATAGATAAACTTCCCTGCAGGGGTGCACCACATAACCCAACACGCTCGATCCCATTTGGCCAGACACACTTTCCTGGGTCATGCCTGGCCTCGGAAGATAAACACGTCACAGCCCCACCTAGGCACAACAGAGAGGTCAGCACGCCAGTCTAAATCCTATGCGCACAGGGGTCTGGGCACATCGCCCATTGCACACCTGCACGTTGCGTGGGTGGCCAGAAGCAGACCTAGCAACCTCCATTACAAAGGAAGTTGGGTATGCAGTCCAACCCGGCGCGCGCCGCTCATTCGCTGACGTCACGAAGGCTTTGGCTGATACCACGACATCGAGTGCCCATATCTTTCCCGTGTAGTTGGTTAGTGCGTATAGGCCAGTGGCCCAACTCGGATCAAATACCAAGATCTCATTAAGCGTGTTATTATGAAGTAACTGCGGACGCCGACCGGGCCAGGCCCACCTCTCGCCTAGGTGGTCTCAACCTGCCCTATCGCTCCGCCACAAAGTAACAGTCGGGGGCCGTCGGGAACCCAGGCCCACCTCTACCGGGATGGAGCCACCTGCCCCTTCAGCCCTCATCTCCGAATAGTATCATAAGTAATGTAACAGTTTGAAGTATAGCATATGCCCGTGATCACCTCCCGAAGTGGTCACGACCCAGTAGTATAGAATGGCAGACGGACAAGAGTGTAGGGCCACTGATGGAATATTAGCATCCTATACTAAGCATTTAGGATTGCAGGTAAGGGTAACAAGTGTAGCAAAATGACAGGCTATGCAGGAGAATAGGATTAACTGAAAGCAGTAACATGCTACACTACTCTAGTGCAAGCACTAGAGAGAAGGAATAGGTGATATCTGGTGATCAAGGGGGGCTTGCCTAGTTGCTCTGGCAAGAAGGAGGGGTCATCTTCGGTGTAGTCAAACACACGGACATCGGCACCGGTCTTAGAGTCTACCAGAAAGAAGTAAAGGAAGGTGAACACAATAAATAACAGAGCAATCAAATGTAACACAAAGCAAGATGCAGCGCTAGAGGTGACCTAACATAGTTGTAGGTGATACTGGCGAAGGGGGAAAACATCCGGGAAAGTATTCCCGGTGTTTCGCGTTTTTAGACAGATGAACCGGAGGGGAAAAGTTGCAGGTTCACTTTGCTAGGGACGTGTGGCGGACGAACGGGCTGCATATTTCGAATACGTCTCGTCGTTCTGAGTAACTTTCATGTACAAAGTTTTTCCATCAGAGCTACGGTTTATTTTACATGATTTTCTAAAGTTTTAAATCATTTTTAGAATTAACAGAATTAATTTAATTAGAAAATGTTAATTGCATCATCATGACGTCAGCGGTCAGCGTTGGCCGGTCAAACAGGGCAGTGGGGCCCGTCTATCATTGACTATTTATCTAATTAGGTTATTAAGGTTGATTAACATGGCTAATTAGATTAACTAACAGGATTAATTTAGTTAATTAATTGGTTAATTAATTAATATTTTTAATTAATATTCTTTTTTTATTCCTTTTTAAATGTTTCAGGGGCGCGGGCCCCGTTTGTCAGTGGCCCAAAGGCCTTAGAGAGCACCGGGCGGTGCGGTTACGGGCGTGTGGGCGCAGGGGCGCTGGCGCCCAGCCCGAACGGGCACCGATGCGGGAGTGAGCACCGGCAGCGGGCGCCGGGCGGCAGAGGAGCAACGAGGCGCCGACGGCCTCCGCGACGACAAGGGAAGGTGTCCGCGGCCGCGGAGGGGCGCCGATGCAGCGCGGGCGCACGGACGCCGGAGATGGCAGCGTCGAGGCCACGCAGGGTAGTGAGCAGGGGCGGGCGAGGCGTGTGCAGGTGGCCGTGGATGCAAGGTGCGCATGGCGGTGGTGCGGTGACCGCTGGGCGACGGGCACGACCGGACGGCGCGGCGCATGGCCAGGGCGCGGCCCGACCGCGGTGAGCGCGAGGCCGGAGCGCACGAGGCGTGGTCGCGGGGCGAGGGAGAGAGGAGGACCGGGGTCCTCACCGGGATTTGTAGGCACAGGGCAGCGGGGGTCGGGTTGGTCGACGGTGACGACGATCCGGTGAGGCGGTGAGGGGCTCCGGTGGTCAAACATCGCGAATATTTCAAGGATAATCATATCTATCCCTAATATGTTATAGTTCATCACGAAGCTCTAGCAGCTTGGTGGCAATGACTTTGGAGAAACATCACTATCTCATCTGGAAGATCAACTCCCACTCGATTCAAGTGATTGTTGTACTCAGACAATTTGAGCACAAGCTCAACGATTGAGCTTTTCTCCCTTAGTTTGCAGGCTAAGAAAATTGTCGGAGGTCTTATACCTCTTGACGTGGGCACGAGCCTGAAATCCCAATTTCAGCCCTCAAAAACATCTCATATGTTCCGCGACATTTCAAAATCGTCTTTGGTGCCTCAATTTTAAACCGTTTAATATTACTGAACTATCACGTAGTTATCAAAACGTGTATGTCAAATGTTCGCAACATCCACAGACGACGTTCGAGGTTCAGCACACCGAGCGGTGCATTAAGGACATAAGCCTTCTGCGCAGCAATGAGGACAATCCTTAGTTTATGGACCCAGTCCGCATAATTGCTACTATCAACTTTCAACTATATTTTCTCTAGGAACATATCTAAAACAGTAGAACTAAAGCGCGAGCTACGACATAATTTTCAAAAACCTTTTGACTATGTTCAGGATAATTAAGTTCATCTAATGAACTCCCACTCAGATAGACATCCCTCTAGTCATCTAAGTAACACATGATCCGAGTCAACTAGGCCGTGTTCGATCATCACGTGAGACGGACTAGTCATCATCGGTGAACATCTTCACGTTGATCGTATCTACCATACGACTCATGGTCGACCTTTCGGTCTCTTGTGTTCCGAGGCCATGTCTGTACATGCTAGGCTCCGTCAATTCAACCTAAGTGTTTCGCGTGTGTAAATCTGGCTTACACCCGTTGTATGTGAACGTTAGAATCTATCACACCCGATCGTCACGTGGTGCTTCGAAACAATGAACTTTCGCAACGGTGCACAGTTAGGGGGAACACTTTCTTGAAATTTTAATGAGGGGTCATCTTATTTACTACCGTCGTTCTAAGCAAATAGGATGCATAAACATGATAAACATCACATGCAATCAAAAAAATGACATGATATGGCCAATATCATTTTGCTCCTTTTGATCTCCATCTTCGGGGCTCCATGATCATCATCGTCACCGGCATGACACCATGATCTCCATCATCGTGTCTCCATGAAGTTGTCTCGCCAACTATTACTTCTACTACTATGGCTAACGGTTTAGGAATAAAGTAAAGTAATTACATGGCGTTGTTCAATGACACGCAGGTCATTCAATAAATTAAGGCAACTCCTATGGCTCCTGGCGGTTGTCATACTCATCGACATGCAAGTCGTGATTCCTATTACAAGAACATGATCAATCTCATACATCACATATCATTCATCACATTCTTTTGGCCATATCACATCACATAGCATACCCTGCAAAAACAAGTTAGACGTCATCTAATTGTTGTTTGCATGTTTTACGTGGCTGCTATGGGTTTCTAGCAAGAACGTTTCTTACCTACGCAAAAACCACAACGTGATATGCCAATTGTTATTTACCCTTCATAAGGACCCTTTTCATCGAATCCGATCCGACTAAAGTGGGAGAGACTGGCACCCTCTAGCCACCTTATGCAACAAGTGCATGTCAGTCGGTGGAACCCGTCTCACGTAAGTGTACGTGTAAGGTCGGTCCTGGCCGCTTCATCCCACAATACCGTCGAAACAAAATTGGACTAGTAACGGTAAGCATATTGAAAAAAATCAACGCCCACAACAACTTGTGTTCTACTCGTGCATAGAAACTACGCATAGACCTAGCTCATGATGCCACTGTTGGGGAACGTAGCAGAAATTCAAAATTTTTTACGCATCACCAAGATCAATCTATGGATTAATCTAGCAACGAGGGAAAGGGGAGTGCATCTACATAACCTTGTAGATCGCTAAGTGGAAGTGTTGCAAGAACGCGGATGAGGTAGTCGTACTCGTGGCGATTCAGATCGCGGTCGATTCCGATCTAAGCGCCAAACAACGGCGCCTCCGCTCAACACACGTGCAGCCCGGTGACGTCTCCCATGCCTTGATCCATCAAGGAGAGAGGGAGAGGTTGGGGAAGAATCCGTCCAGCAGCAGCACGACGGCGTGGTGGTGGTGGAGGAGCGCGGTACTCAAGCAGGGCTTCACCAAGCACTACGAGAGACGAGGAGGGAAGGGGAGAGAGGGCTGGCCCCCTCCAGATCCCATCTAGAGGGGAGGGGCGGTGGCCAGGAGGGGTGCCTTGCCCCCCAAGCAAGGTGGAGGCGCCCCCCTCCCCTAGGGTTTTCAACCCTAGGCGCCTTGGGCCCTGGTGGGGGGGCGCACCAGCCCACCTGGGGCTGGTCCCCTCCCACAGTTGGCCCACGCAGCTCTCTGGGGCTGGTGGACCCCCGGGACCCTCCCGGTGGTCCCAGTACATTATCAATAGCACCCGAAACTTTTCCGGTGATCAAAACAGGACTTCCCATATATAAATCTTTACCTCCGGACCATTCCGGAACTCCTCGTGATGTCCGGGATCTCATCCGGGACTCCTAATAACATTCAGTAACCACATATATCTATTCCCTATAACCCTAGCGTCATCGACCCTTAAGTGTGTAGACCCTACGGGTTGGGGAACCATGCAGATATGACCGAGACAACTCTCCGTCCAATAACCAACAGCGGGATCTGGATACCCATGTTGGCTCCCACATGTTCCACGATGATCTCATAGGATGAACCACGATGTCAAGGATTCAATCAATCCCGTATACAATTCCCTTTGTCTACCTATATAGTACTTGCCCGAGATTCAATCGTCGGTATGCCGATACCTTGTTCAATCTCGTTACCGTCAAGTCTCTTTACTCGTTCCGTAACACATCATCCCATGATCAACTCCTTGATCACATTGTGCACATTATGATGATGTCCTACCGAGTGGGCCTAGAGATACCTCTCCGTCACACGGAGTGACAAATCCCAGTCTCGATTCGTGCCAACCCAACAGACACTTTCGGAGATACCCGTAGTGCACGTTTATAGCCACCCAGTTACGTTTTGACGTTTGGTACACCCAAAGCATTCCTACGGTATCCGGGAGTTGCACAATCTCATGGTCTAAGGAAAAGATACTTGAAATTTAGAAAAGCTTTAGCATACGAACTACACGATCTTGTGCTAGGCTTAGGATTGGGTCTTGTCCATCACATCATTCTCCTAATGATGTGATCCCATTATCAACGACATCCAATGTCCATGGTCAGGAAACCGTAACCATCTATTGATCAACGAGCTAGTCAACTAGAGGCTTACTAGGGACATGGTGTTGTCTATGTATCCACACAATCCTAATCAAGGAAATATAATACTAACCATTTTATTATTGCCTCTAGGGCATATTTCCAACAGCTGGTGGGCTGGCCTGGTGGTCTGGTGGCCTGCTGGGCCGTGGCCCAATGGGCCAGGGGGGTTTGTTTTTTTTAACTTCGTTTTATTTCCTTTCTTTTTATTTATTCTTTCCTATTTTATTTTAGTTACATTTTATTTTAGCTTTAGTTAAAATTATCACTAAAACCTAAATTGGTACTTTTAAATAAACTACTGCCACATTAATTCTTATCCCAACTAAAATAGTTTAATATTTCATAAAATTCAAAAGGCATTTATTTTATTATTTAACCTACAGTTTTAATTATTTTGAACTCTTAAACATTTTATTAAATTTAGGTTTCTCCACCATAATTACCTATGCATTCTTTGGATCACTCCGAACATTTTAGTTTTAATATACGAAAACATTTATTGTTTGATTGATTTTGAATTTGAATTTGAATCGGTTTCGATCTATCGCGAGGTTAGCAATAGTAACCGAGGTGACGTGGCATCGTTAACGCGGTACTACTGTAGCCTAATTAGCCGGGCGTCACATCCTCTTTTGATGATTGTTTGAGCAACCTTGATCGAGTTTTGCAGAGATGCGAAGACACTAGTCTCGTCTTGAATTGGGAAAAGTGTCACTTTATGGTTAATGAAGGCATTGTCTTGGGGCATAAGAACTTCGAGAGAGGTATTGAAGTTGATAAAGCCAAAGTTGATGCTATTGAAAAGATGCCATGTCCCAAGGACATAAAAGGTATAAGAAGTTTCCTTGGTCATGCCGATTTTTATAGGAGGTTCATTAAGGACTTTTCTAAAATCTCTAGGCCTCTGACTAATTTATTGCAAGAAGATATTCCTTTTGTCTTTGATGATGATTGTGTAGAAGCATTTGAAACACTTAAGAAAGCTTTGATCACTGCACCTATTGTTCAGCCACCTGATTGGAATTTACCTTTTGAAATTATGTGTGATGCTAGTGATTATGTTGTAGGTGCTGTTCTAGGGCAAAGAGTCGATAAGAAATTGAATGTTATCCAGTATGCTAGTAAGACTCTTGATACTGCCCAGAGAAATTATGCTACTACCGAAAAAGAGTTCTTAGCAGTTGTGTTTGCATGTGATAAGTTTAGACCTTATATTGTTGATTCCAAAGTTACTATTCACACTGATCATGCTGCTATTAAATATCTTATGGAAACGAAAGATGCTAAGCCTAGACTCATTAGATGGGTTCTCTTGCTCCAAGAATTTGAATTGCATATTATTGATAGAAAGGGAGCTGAGAACCCCATAGCAGACAACTTGTCTAGGTTAGAGAATGTTCTTGATGACCCACTGCCTATTAATGATAGCTTTCCTGATGAACAATTAGCGGTTGTCAACGCTTCTCGTACTGCTCCTTGGTATGCTGATTATGCTAATTACATTGTTGCTAAATTTATACTGCCTAGTTTCACATACCAGCAAAAGAAAAAGTTCTTTTATGATTTAAGACATTACTTCTGGGATGACCCACACCTTTATAAAGAAGGAGTAGATGGTGTTATTAGACATTGTGTGCCCGAGCATGAACAAGAACACATTCTACGCAAGTGTCACTCTGAATCTTATGGAGGACACCACGTTGGAGATAGAACTACACACAAGGTACTACAATCTAGTTTTTATTGGCCTACTCTCTTCAAAGATGCTCGTAAGTTTGTCTTATCTTGTGATGAATGTCAAAGAATAGGTAACATTAGTAGACGTCAAGAAATGCCTATGAATTATTCTCTTGTTATTGAACAGTTTGATGTTTGGGGCTTCGATTATATGGGACCTTTTCCTGCCTCTAATGGTTATACACATATTTTAGTTGTTGTTGATTACGTTACTAAGTGGGTAGAAGCTATTCCAACTAGTAGTGCTGATCATAACACTTCTATTAAAATGCTTAAAGAAGTTATCTTCCCGAGGTTTGGAGTCCCTAGATATCTTATGACTGATGGTGGTTCACATTTTATTCATGGTGCTTTCCGTAAGATGCTTGCTAAGTATGATGTCAATCATAGAATCGCATCTCCTTATCATCCGCAGTCTAGTGGTCAAGTAGAGTTGAGCAATAGAGAGCTCAAATTAATTTTGCAAAAGACTGTGAATAGATCTAAAAAGAATTGGTCCAAAAAACTTGATGATGCATTATGGGCCTATAGAACTGCATACAAAAATCCTATGGGTATGTCCCCTTATAAGATGGTTTATGGAAAAGCGTGTCATTTACCTCTTGAACTTGAACATAAGGCATATTGGGCTATTAAAGAGATCAACTATGACTTCAAACTTGCCAGTGAGAAGAGGTTGTTTGATATTAGCTCACTTGATGAATGGAGAACCCAAGCGTATGAGAATGCCAAGCTTTTCAAAGAAAAAGTCAAACGCTGGCATGATAAGAGGATACAAAAGCGTGAGTTTAACATAGGAGATTATGTGTTATTATTCAACTCTCCATTAAGATTTTTTGTAGGAAAACTTCTCTCAAAATGGGAAGGTCCCTACGTTATCGAGGAGGTCTATCGTTCTGGTGCTATAAAAATCAACATCTTTGAAGGCACGAGTCCAAGGGTGGTAAACGGTCAAAGAATTAAACATTATATTTCAAGTAATCCTATCAATGTTGAAACTAATTGAGGGAGTCCTGGATTAGGGGGTGTCCGGATAGCCGAACTATCACCGTCGGCCGGACTCCAAGACTAAGAAGATACAAGATTGAAGACTCCGTCCCGTGTCCGGATGGGACTTTCATTGGCGTGGAAGGCAAGCTTGGCGATACGGATATGTAGATCTCCTACCATTTTAACCGAGTGTGTAACCCTAGCCCTCTCCGATGTCTATATAAACCGGAGGGTTTTAGTCCGTAGGACGAACAACAATCATACCATAGGCTAGCTTCTAGGGTTTAGCCTCTCTGATCTCGTGGTAGATCTACTCTTGTACTACCCATATCATCAATATTAATCAAGCAGGAGTAGGGTTTTACCTTCACCGAGAGGGCCCGAACCTGGGTAAAAACATCGTGTCCCTTGTCTCCTGTTACCATCCGCCTAGACGCACAGTTCGGGACCCCCTACCCGAGATCCGCCGGTTTTGACACCGACATTGGTGCTTTCATTGAGAGTTCCTCTGTGTCGTCACCTCTAGGCCCGATGGCTCCTTCGATCATCAACAACGACGCGGTCCAGGGTGAGACTTTTCTCCCCGGACAGATCTTCGTATTCGGTGGCTTTGCACTGCGGGCCAGTTCGCTTGGCCATCTGGAGGAGATCGAAAGCTACGCCCCTGGCCATCCGGTCAGATTTGGAAGTTTGAACTATACAGCTGACATCCGCGAGACTTGATCTGCGACGGATTCGAGCCATAGCCGAGCGCGCCGCACTGTCACGATGGGCATGATCTAGCTCTGCTGCCGTACAGTGCCCTGGAGGCCGCACAAGAGTCCGCTTCGACCCCCAGCTCGGAGCTGACGGCGCCGATCGAGGATGGATGGCTGGAAACCGCCTCGAGGGCTGCTATCTCTACGGCGATAGAGCCGAATACCGATCCTATCCCTTGTGAAGCTCGTGACTCCAAGGTGCCGGACTACTCTTCGGACCCCGAACCTTCCGCGCCCCTGCCAGTCGAATCCGATTGGGCGCCGATCATGGAGCTCACCGCCGCAGACATCTTTCAGCACTTGCCTTTTGGCGACATCCTGAATTCGCTAAAGTGCCTCTCTTTATCAGGAGAGCCCTGGCCAGATTATGGTCAGGGCGGTTGGGATGTGGACGACGAAGAAATTCAAAGCCCACCCACCACCCACTTCATAGCCACTGTCGATGACTTAACCGACATGCTAGACTTCGACTCTGAAGACATCGACGGTATGGACGACGATGCCGGAGACGACAAAGAACCAACGCCTACAGGGCACTGGAAGGCCACCTCGTCATATGACCTATACATGGTGGACATCCCAAAGGATGGGAATGGCGATGGAACAACCGAGGATGACCCCTCCAAGAAACAGCCCAAGCGCCGGCGTCAGCAGCGCCGCTCTAAATCCCGCCACAACAAAAATGGAGATGCCGGCACCGGAGACAATAACGCCCCAGACAGTGCCGAAGACAACCCCCTCCAGCAAGATTCAGCACAGGAGGATGGAGAAACCAGCCCTCAGGAGAGAGCGGCAGACAGAGAGGTAGAGGACGATAACTACATGCCTCCCTCCGAAGACGAGGCAAGCCTCGATGACGACGAATTTGTCGTGCCTGAGGATCCCGTCAATCAAGAGCATTTCAAACGCAGGCTTATGGCCACGGCAAGCAGCCTCATGAAAAAGCACCAACAACTTAGAGCTGACCAAGACTTGCTAGCCGATAGATGGACTGAAGTGCCTGCGGCCGAAGAGCATGAACTCGAACGCCCCTCGAAAAGCTACCCAAAACGCAAGCTGCTACCCCGATTAGAGGAGGAAGCACATAAACCTACATCACCAGTGTACAATACGACTGACCGGCCACCTCGTGGCCGCGACAGAGAGGCCTCTAGGCCCTCCACTAAAGCCGCACCCCGGCGTCGCTCGAAAAGTACAAAGCTACGGGGGAATGCGCCGGACTTATGAGACATATTGGAGGATAAGGCAAGACAAACAAGATTGATCTACGGATCGCGTGGGCGCCCCATGATACGTGACGACAACCGTCGCGCCGGATACAGCAATGCCGGCCGGTCCGAACACAGTAGACAAAGCTCGTTTGAGCTGCGTCGTGATATAGCCCAATACAAAGGCGCCGCACACCCACTATGCTTCACAAACGAAGTAATGGATCATCAAATCCTTGAGGGTTTCAAACCCGTAAACATTGAATCATACGACGGCACAACAGATCCTACGGTTTGGATCGAGGACTATCTCCTTCACATCCACATGGCCCGCGGTGATGATCTACACGCCATTAAATACCTCCCACTCAAGCTCAAAGGACCAGCTCGGCATTGGCTGAACAGCTTGCCAGCAGAATCAATTGGTTGTTGGGAAGACCTGGAAGCCGCATTCCTTGATAACTTCCAGGGCACATATGTGCGACCACCAGACGTCGATGACCTAAGCCACATAATTCAGCAGCCAGACGAATCAGCCAGACAATTCTGGACACGGTTCTTAACCAAGAAAAATCAAATCGTTGACTGTCCGGATGCAGAGGCCCTTGCAGCCTTCAAACATAACATCCGCGACGAGTGGCTTGCCCGGCACCTAGGACAGGAAAAGCCGAAATCCATGGCAGCCCTCACATCACTCATGACCCGCTTCTGTGCGGGAGAGGACAGCTGGCTAGCTCACAGTAACAACCTGACCAAAAACTCCGGTAGTTCGGATACCAAGGACATCAATGGCAGGTCGCGTCACAACAAGCACAAGCACCGCATTAACGGCGATAATGCTGAAGATACGGCAGCCAATGCCGGATTCAGGGGCTCAAAACCCGGTCAGTGAAAAAATCCATTCAAAAGAAATATTCCGGGCCCGTCCAATTTGGACCGAATACTTGATCGCTCGTGCCAGATACACGGCACCCCCGAAAAGCTAGCCAATCACACCAACAGGGATTGTTGGGTGTTCAAGCAGGCAGGCAAGTTAACCGCCGAAAACAATGACAAGGGGCTACATAGCGATGACAAGCAGGAGACCCAGCCGCCGAACAATAGAGGACAGAAGGCTTTCCCCCCACAAGTGCGGACGGTGAACATGATATACGCAACCCACATACCCAAAAGGGAGCGGAAGCGTGCACTCAGGGACGTATACGCGATGGAGCCAGTCGCCCCAAAGTTCAATCCGTGGTCCTCCTGCCCGATCACTTTTGATAGAAGGGACCACCCCACTAGCATCCGCCATGGCGGATTCGCCGCATTGGTTTTAGACCCAATCATCGACGGATTTCACCTCACTAGAGTCCTGACGGACGGCAGCAGCAGCCTGAACCTGCTTTATCAGGATACAGTGCGCAAGATGGGCATAGACCCCTCAAGGATTAAACCCACAAAGACGACCTTCAAAGGCGTCATACCAGGTGTAGAGGCCAACTACACAGGCTTAGTTACACTAGAAGTGGTCTTCGGATCCCCGGCTAACTTCCAAAGCGAGGAGTTAATCTTCGACATAGTCCCGTTCCGCAGCGGCTATCATGCACTGCTCGGACGAACCGCATTTGCAAAGTTCAATGCGGTGCCGCACTATGCATACCTCAAGCTCAAGATGCCAAGCCCTCGAGGAGTCATTACGGTTAACGGAAACACTGAACGCTCTCTCCGAACGGAGGAGCATACAGCGGCTCTCGCGGTGGAAGTACAAAGCAGCCTCTTAAGGCAATTCTCTAGTCCGGCTGTTAAGCGGCCGGACACCATCAAGCGCGCCCGGAGTAACTTACAACAAGACCACCTGGCACGTTCCGAGCACGAGTAGCAATGCGGCCCCAACCCCAGCCCTCGCGAAATCGCGAAACCAGTACCACGCGTACATAACTACGCTATGGAGATACCATGGGCACGGGGGGAGGGGCACGACCACGGAATGCCCAGAGTGCGGCTCAACCGCACCAGGGGCTCCCAATTGTGTCATTTTTTCTTCTTATTATTTTCAGGACTCCATTTCCAGCAGCCCTGTCCGACAGTAGACTTGCCGAACTCACGATGCAACAGCCAGGGAATCAGAAAATCTATGGCGAGTATCCAGGTGGTCTCCATTACGATCATTATACCTGTTTTGCATACCATTCCGCAGCCTACCCCTGGAAGGGGACATGTTAAATAGTCCCATCCCTCGCTTATCGCACTATTTGTATCGTCTTGCTTTCATTGCAGTATTTTTTGAATAAACTATGCATCACTTTTTGCTTATCATTGCATTCCTTTTTCTATCTATATATGTTCACTTATGACATATCGCACCCGTACGCTTTGGTACGGCCAAAATACACTAGGGGCTTAAGTTCCCCAAAATATGGTGTGATAAGTCCGAACACTTTCACAAGTGCTGCACCCCGAACTTATAGCATTATATGCATCGGCTCCGAATCATGTCTTCTGTCAATAGTTGGGTTTGCCTGGCTCCCATGTTTTGGTACCTTACATTCCGCTATATCGGCTAAGGGTAGCGCTGGGAGAACCACTATGATTGTGCCCCAGTTGCGCTGGGCTGAGCACCTCAGTGGAGAAAGCTAAAACTGACCGTCATGATGGGGCGAGAGCCGGTCGCTGTTCGAGAGGTTTTTTCGAGTCCCTAAAGACTTATGCCGCTTAGAGCGAGGAGCCGGCTTTGTCCGGCCCAGGCGTGGATAGCGCCCCGAATTCGGCCTTCCGAACACTAGGGGCTTCACCGAAATTTAAAATTATAGAATTCTATGGCTAAGTGGGAGTGTTCAAGCATTATAAGTCCGGTTGCCTCGTTTGTTGTGTTGAGCGCCTCCCTCGAAGGACCCAAAAATGGGAAAAAGAGCGCTCAAGTTTATCCCGAACACCCCAGCACTCGTGGCATGGGGGCTGAAGCCAATGACTTGCCATCTCTCAAATTTGATAAACGGCCGCACATAAGGTAATATTTTAAATTAACAAGCATTGCTTAGCGCATATGAACAAAGTTTTCAGCGCACAGGATAACAACATGCGAGTCTACTCAAAACTTACATCCTTGGAGCATTCACCCGCTATAATGCGGGCACCCTTCAGGACGCCCTTATAATACATCTCGGGCGTGCGATACTCCTTGCCCGGCGGTGGCGGGTCTGTCACAAGCTTCTCAGTGTACATCTTGCCCCACTGCACTTTAGCACGGGCAAGGGCCCGACGGGCACCCTCAGTGCAGGCGGAGTGCTTGATGACTTCAATCCATGGACAGGCGTCCACCAGCTGCCGCACCAGACCGAAGTAGCTCCCAGGCATGGCTTCCTTAGGCCACAGCCGAACTATGAGGCCCTTCATGGCCTTTCGGCCACCTTGTGGAGCTCGACCAGCTGCTTCAGCTGGTCGCTAAGGGGCACCGGATGTCCGGCCTCAGCATACTGAGACTAGAATACCTTCTCCGTCGAGCTTCCTTCCTCGGCCCGGTAGAATGCGACAGCATTGGACACACTGCAAGGCAGATCTGCGAATGCTCCTGGAGAGCTCCGGATTCGGGTAAGTAACAAGTAATTCACTTTCACGTGCTTGCTTTGCATGAAGAAGGCCTTACCCGCCGCTATCTTCTTTATCGCCTCAATTTCCTGGAGGGCTTTTTGGGCTTCGGCCTTGGCAGCTCTGGCACTCTCAAGAGCCAAGGCGAGCTCGGACTCTCGAGTCTTCGAGTCACGCTCCAAACTCTCGTGTTTTTCGACGAGAGCCTGGAGCTTTTGCCGCACCTCCGCCACCCGCGCCTCCTGCCTCTCTCGCTCGGTGCGCTCCAAGGCCGCACTGCTTTCGGCCTTGGACACCACCTCCTTCAGGGTCGCCACCTCGTTCGTGGCCCCTGCAATACCCATGTTATTCCTGTCATTTTGTGCAACCAAATCCTTTTCTATAAGGTACTACTTTAATATGGTATTACTTACCTTCCTTGTCCTCGAGCTGCTTCTTGGCAAGGCCAAGCTTGTTCTCGGACCGCTCGAGGCTCTGCTTCAATGCATTGACCTCCGCAGTCAGTGCGGCAGAGGTCAGCAACGCAGCCTGCATTCCCATATTGACATATTTCTGTTAGACTCCTGTGTATATCTTTTTAGATCCTCAGCTTGGCTTTTCTTTCTGAACACCAAACTGAGCATCAGGGGCTACTTTCTATGCGGTACTGTTTTTACATATCTTAAATTACTTACCTCAAAGCCTGTTAGAAGGCTGGTACAGGCTTCAGTCAGCCCGCTCTTGGCAGACTGAACTTTCTGGATCACTGCACTCATAACAGTGCGGTGCTCCTCGTCGATGGGGGCACCGTTAAGCGCCTCCAGCAAATTATCCGGCGCCTCCGGTTGGACGGAGGCCACCGGCGTCGCAGTCTCGCCCTTCTCACGAAGGGGCTGCCAGCCGGACTTCGGAACCACTGCAGGTTCCGGTACGAAGTCTGACACAGGGCCGGACTTGGAACCCTCGGGGGTTCCGCCCTCTTTTCGCCCAGAGTCCGGAAGGTCACCTTGCGACGCCTCCAGGACCACCTCCTCCTGGTTGGGCCCCTTCTGGGACCCCATCTCGGTGTCGTCTGCATCACAAGGGGAAGAGGTGGTCGGAAGTGAAGTGTTATTCACATCCGACGAACCTAGAGACCCGCTCGATGAAGCGGGGAGATCATCCCTGGGCGGGCTACAGGGTTGTATTCGGCGTTAGAAGACATCATGCGACAAATAAAGAAATCATGAGGTATTTCGGAATCTGGACACTTACGATCTCGCCATGGGCTTGGCCCTCGAGGGCCACTCCTCTTCACCGTCGTAGGCGTTGGTAGGACAGTCTGGAGGAAGGGTCCTTCCCTTCTTGGACCCTCCGGCCTCCCCAATTGGGGAGGCCTTCCTTTTCTTCTCTCCCCCCGTTGGGGGAGAAGCCTCTTTTTTCTCCTCCTCATCTTCGTGGGAGGAGTCCGCCTCGGAGTCATCGGACGATGAGTCCGATAACACCTGGCACCGGGAACTCCTCCGAGTTCCCGTGGCCTTCTTCTTGGCCTTCTTCTCCGGCACCACATAAGGCGCCGGAACCTACAACCCCGTCAATCGGGCGCCCGCTGGGTCTTCTAGTAAGGGAGCCGGACAGTTAACCTGCCCGGACTTCTTCAGCCAGTCCTGTCAAAGGTGAGGGGGTTGAGATCCCGCATAGTGTCAAACTATGAAAAAGTGTCCTGTAAAAGGTAAAATAGCTTACCTCGTCGGCTTTATGCCGCGAGCTGAATCCGCGATCTTCAGTAGAGGATGCGGGAGTCTCGGCGCCCTTGAACAGCACCCTCCAGGCATCTTCGTACGTATTGTCGAAGAGCCTGCTAAAGGTCTGGTGCTGTGCCGGATCAAACTCCCACAAGTTGAAAGCCCGCTGTTGGCATGGGAGGATCCAGCGTATGAGCATGACCTAGACTACATTGAAAAGCTTGAGATTCTTGTTCACTAGCTTTTGGACGCAGGCTTGGAGTCCGGTCAGCTCCTCCGAATCGCCCCATGTCAGGCCCTTCTCTTTCCAGGAGGTGAGCCGTGTGGCGATGCCAGATCTGAATTCGTGGGCTGCTGTCCATTCAGGGTCATGCGGCTCGGTGATGTAGAACCACCCCGATTGCCACCCTTTGATGGTTTCCACGAACGCGCCTTCGAGCCATGTGACGTTGGGCATCTTGCCCACCATGGCACCTCCGCACTCCGCTTGGCGGCCACCCACTACCTTCGGCTTGACATTAAAAGTCTTCAGCCATAAGCCGCAGTGGGGCTAGATGCAGAGGAAGGCCTCGCACACGACGATGAACGCCGAGATGTTGAGGATAAAATTCGGGGCCAGATCATGGAAATCCAGGCCGTATAGAACATGAGCCCCCGGACAAAGGGGTGGACTGGGAAGCCCAGTGCGCGGAGGAAATGGGGAAGGAACACCACCCTCTCATGGGGCCTGGGGGTGGGGACGAGCTGCCCCTCGTCTGGAAGCCGGTGCGCAATGTCCTTGTGCAGGTATCCGGCTTTCCGCAACCTTTTGATGTGCCCCTCCGTGACGGAGGAGGCCATCCACTTGCCTCCCACTCCGGACATGGTTGGAGAAGGTCGAGGCGAGATGCGCGGGCTTGGGCGCCGGAGCTCGAGTGCGCGGAGATGGATAGGCAAAGGAGGAAGAAGGCGTAGGTAACAAGGTGGATACTTATCCCCTTATATGGACGGACAAAACTACGCGTCCCTACCAGCCTGATAAAACTCGCTTATCTCCCAAGCGCCGTAATCAATTGCGCGGTTGGGTTACCCACGCCCGTATTGATGAGAATCCTGGAATAAGGGGACACGATCTCTGCTTCGACAAGACGTGCCGAGGAAACCGCTTCACTAAACGCGCTGAGGTGGAACAATAAAAACAATTCGCATAAAGGCTTGGCCGTGGTGTGACGTCATGCCACGAAATGCGTCAGCAGATTAAATTTGTGTAAAGATTATTCTCTCTACGGTGGTATGTGGAACTTACTTTGCAGAGCCGGACACTATCCTGGTGTTCAAAATCTTCTATGAAGTATTCGGAGGAGGAACCCGCCTTGCAATGCCGAAGACAATATGCACGCCGTACTCGTCGTCATTGAAGCCTGGTTCAGGGGCTACTGAGGGAGTCCTGGATTAGGGGGTGTCCGGATAGCCGAACTATCACCGTCGGCCGGACTCCAAGACTAAGAAGATACAAGATTGAAGACTCTGTCCCGTGTCCGGATGGGACTTTCGTTGGCGTGGAAAGCAAGCTTGGCGATACGGATATGTAGATCTCCTACCATTGTAACCGACTCTGTGTAACCCTAGCCCTCTCCGGTGTCTATATAAACCAAAGGGTTTTAGTCTGTAGGATGAACGACAATCATACCATAGGCTAGCTTCTAGGGTTTAGCCTCTCTGATCTCGTGGTAGATCTACTCTTGTACTACCCATATCATCAATGTTAATCAAGCAGGAGTAGGGTTTTACCTCCGCCGAGAGGGCCCGAACCTGGGTAAAAACATCGCGTCCCTTGTCTCCTGTTACCATCCACCTAGACACACAGTTCGGGACCCCCTACCCGAGATCCGCCGGTTTTGACACTAACACTAATATTAACCGTAACCCCTGAGGAATACATAAGGGACACTTTCGAGAACATTCCAGACTCCGAAAAGGTATAGGTATGTGGTACGGTAAGTAAACCGACTCCAAAACAACTCCAATGGCAATTTTTATCACTTTTGGATTATTTAAGAATTTTAGGAAGAAAGAAGTAGTCCGAAAGGGACACGAGGCTCCCACGAGAGTGGAGGGCGCGCCCCCCTGTAGGGCACGCCCCCTGTCTCGTGGGCACCTCGTGTGCCTCCCAGACTCCATTTTCTTGCACATTACATATTTTGGTCGGTAAAAATTCATTATATATACTCCTGAAGGTTTTGACCACCGTATCACGCAAATATCCTCTGTTTTTGTTTCGAGCTGTTTCTGTTTTAAATCTAAGAGCATCATGTCATCTCCAAGTGCTCCCAAGGACAAGTTTTTTGATAGGGTTATCAACCCCTATCTTGCGGAGGTGCTGCAACACCCTCAATCCATTGAGATGCGTGAGGGGGTGCAAGACATCCGCGATGTGGAGGGACCAAGGCTTACCGGGAGCGTGGAGACAAAGCTCGAAGCCGTGGAGCAGCAAGTTTTCAAGTGTCAAGGGATGGTGGAGCGTGGACTCAACGCCAACCAGATGATGATCACGGAGTTCACCAACAACCACAAGCTGGATGCCAAAGTCATTGGGGATACCATCTTCAAGCTTTAAGAGAAAATCGAGAACCTCCAAGCCCAGATCTATGACCTGCAAAACCAGAACTGTGAGTATAAATATAGATTCAAGAGGATGAGTGAGGGAGTCCTGGACTAGGGGGTGTCCGGATAGCCGGACTATCATCATCGGCCGGACTCCAAGACTATGAAGATACAAGATTGAAGACTTCGTCCCGTGTCCGGATGGGACTTTCCTTGGCGTGGAAGGCAAGCTTGGCGATACGGATATGTAGATCTCCTACCATTGTAACCGACTCTGTGTAACCCTAGCCCTCTCTGATGTCTATATAAACCGGAGGGTTTTAGTCCGTAGGACAACAACCATTACAACAATCATACCATAGGCTAGCTTCTAGGGTTTAGCCTCCTTGATCTCGTGGTAGATCCACTCTTGTACTACCCACATCATCAATATTAATCAAGCAGGACGTAGGGTTTTACCTCCATCAAGAGGGCCCGAACCTGGGTAAAACATCGTGTCCCTTGTCTCCTGTTACCATCCGCCTAGACGCACAGTTCGGGACCCCCTACCCGAGATCCGCCGGTTTTGACACCGACATTGGTGCTTTCATTGAGAGTTCCTCTGTGTCGTCACCGATAGGCTTGATGGCTTCTTCAATCAATAACAACGCAGTCCGGGGTGAGACTTTTCTCCCCGGACAGATCTTCGTGTTCGGCGGCTTTGCACTGCGGGCCAATTCGCTTGGCCATCTGGAGCAGATCGAAAGCTACGCCTCTGGCCGTCAGGTCAGGTTTGGAAGCCTAAACTTCACGACTGACATCCGCGGAGACTTGATCTTCGATGGATTCGAGCCACAACCAAGCGCGCCGCACTGTCGCGGTGGACATGATTTAGCTCTGCTACCGGATAGTGCCCTAGAGGCCGCACACGAGTCCGCTCCGACCCATAGTTTGGAGCCGACCGCGCAGATCGAGGACAAGTGGCTGGACACCGCCTCGGGGGCTGCGATCTCTACGGCGATGGAGCCGAACACTGACCTTGTCCCTTGCAAAGCTCGTGACACCGAGGCGCCGGACTCCTTGCTGGACTCCAAAACTCCTGCGCCCCTGCCTATCAAATCCGATTGGGCGCCGACCATGGAGTTTACCGCTGCGGACATCTTTCAGCACTCACCCTTTGGCGACATCCTGAATTCGCTAAAGTCTCTCTCTTTATAAGGAGAGCCCTAGCCGGACCACGGTCAGGACGGTTGGGAGGCGGACGACGAAGAAATTCAAAGCCCTCCCACCGCCCACTTTGTAGCCACTGTCGACGATTTAACCGACATACTAGACTACGACTCCAAAGACATCGACGGTATGGACGACGATGCCGAAGACGACCAAGAACCAGCGCCTACCGGGCAATGGAAAGCCACCTCAATTCATGATATATACATGGTGGACACCCCAAAAGGGGGCGATAACGAGGAACAACGGGACGCGGCGAAGGATAATCCCCCCGAAAAACAACCAAAACGGCGGCGCAAGCGGCACCCCAAGTCCCGCCTCGATAACAACAACACTCACAATGACCCAGCCATAGAGCAGGGCAAACCAGTGGGCGACGAACATGCAACCAAGCAGCCATCCGAACAGGATGAATCGGATAACCAACTCATCCTCGACAGAGACAACAGTCCGGACGATCTCACACCGGACACACCACCGGAGCATAAAAACCTCCGAAAAAGACTTGTCGCCACTGCAAGAAGTCTGAAGAAGGAGAAGCGGAAGCTCAAAACAGCGCAAGACATACTCAGAATGAGATGTAGCAAAGTACTCAAGACCGCGGACAAATATGGCAATAACCAACAAACAAAGAGCTACCCGAAGCGCAAGCTGCTGCCCAAATTCAACGAGGAGGCCATAGAGCCCCCACAATTAAAAAGCAAAGAGGCCGCCCGGCCGGATAGACGACCAGAAGGCAGGCCAAGAGCGGCAAGCGGCGCCACACACAAGCCAGCACATGACACACATAAATATCTTTGCAAAACGGATGGCCCGGTCAGGTCCATTTACGGGCCGAAGAAGAGGGCCCCAGGAAGTGACATAACACGCTGAGTGTTCGAAGATAACGGCACACCCAAGTACAGGGGCGCCACACACCCACTATGTTTCACTAATGAGGTGCTGGATCACGAATTTCCAGCGGGGTTCAAGCCCATAAACATAGAGGCATACGACGGAACAACAGACCCCGGAGTCTGGATTGAGGACTACATCCTGCATATACATATGGCTAGAGGAGATGATCTCCACGCCATAAAATATCTACCCCTCAAGCTCAAAGGGCCAGCCAGGCATTGGCTCAAAAGCCTCCCAGAAAATACCATTGGAAGCTGGGAAGAGCTCGAGGACGCATTTAGAGCAAATTTTCAGGGGACTTACGTCCGCCCTCCGGATGCAAACGATTTAAGTCACATAACCCAACAGCCCGGAGAATCAGCGCGCAAATTCTGGAATAGGTTCCTCATTAAAAAGAACCAAATAGTCGACTGTCCGGACGCCGAAGCCTTAGCAGCTTTTAAACATAATGTCCGAGACGAATGGCTCGCCAGACACCTCGGCCAAGAGAAGCCGAGAACAATGGCCGCGCTAACAAGCCTCATGACCCACTTCTGTGCGGGGGAAGACAGCTGGCTAGCAAGATGAAGCACTAGCGACCTGAGTACATCCGAGATCAGAGATGGAAACGGAAAATCACGGCGCAGAAAGGACCAGTGCCAAAATAAAGAAAAGAGCCCACAGAGCACGACGGTCAATGCCGGATTCAGAAGCTCGCGGCCGAACATCAAAACACTGCCCCTTAAGGACAACAGTGATGAGCTATCCAACCTAAACAAAATCTTGGATCGGATATGTCAAATCCACAGTACACCCAGGAGGCCTGCAAACCACACCCACCGAGATTGTTGGGTCTTCAAACAGTCCGGCCGACTCAACGCCGAACACAAGGGGCTCAACGCGCCAACCGAGGATGACGACGAACCCCACAAGCAGAGCGCGGGAAAACAAAAGACTTTCCCACAAGAAGTCAAAACAGTAAACCCACTTCATGTGATACCACGCGACACTCACTGAGGTACATGCCGCACGGTCCACCCCGGCGGAACCCCGAAATCGGATGTCAAAGCCAATGACTTTCGACAAACTGGACTACTCCATAAGCGTCCGAAACGCAGGATGGACTGCTCTAATATTGGATCCTACAATCGACGGACTACAATTTACACAAGTCCTAATGGATGGAGGCAGCAACTTAAACCTGCTACATCCGGACACAATCCGCAAGTTGGGGGTAGACCGTACTAAAATTCGACATAGCCGCACTTCCTTTAAAGGAGTGACGCCAGGCCCTTACGCCAAGCGCACGGGCACCTTACCACTAGAAGTTGTGTTCGGGTCACCCGACAACTCCCGACGTGAAAAGCTAATTTTTCATGTCGCCCCATTCAAAAGTAGCCATCAAGCACTATTGGGACGTGAAGCTTTTGTCCGCTTCAATGAAATACCACACTACGCGTCTCTCACACTTCAAATGCCCGGTCCACGCGGCATCATCTCATTAAAAGGTCGTTCAAGACCCCGGACACGGCTAGAACGAGTCCGGCATAAATAAGCTAGGGGCTCCCTAGCTACACACCCCTTTATAAGGGGCTGTGCGTATGAGCAACAAGGAGCCAATAAAAGCTCAATTTTTTCTTACTCATGCTCTGTTTTAAATACATTTTTGACACGATTTACTTTTCAACCAAGTTCCTCTCTTTTACAGATGAACAGCGTGTTACACCCGTCCAGGATACAGCACAACGGAGACACAGGCGCAGATGTGCAGTAGGGACCCGTTGCAAGGATTCTCTTCAGATTAAGACCCTGCGTAAACCTTTTTTACTGTCTCTTGTTGCTATACATCCCCTGGTTACTCATCATAGCCAGAGAGGAGGCTGGCATTTTGGCATCGGCCGCGTCAGAAGATCTTGCATGTACCTGGACACTAGGGTCTTAGGGCATTGATCTGCCCGTCATCATAAAGACCGAACATCTCAGGGAGTGTTCGGCGTCTCGAGTTAGGCCTTATATGCATCAGCTCCGAATCATGTCTTTGGTCAAATATTGGGTTTGCCCGGCTGCTGTGTTTTGCTGCCTTACGTTCCGCATCGTCGGCTAACGCGGCACCAGGAGAACTACTGCGATTGTGCCCCGGTTCCGCCGGGTGAGCGCCTCAGTAGAGAAAGCCGAAAACTGACTGTCATGATGTAGCGAGAGACTGGTCAACCACTCGATCGACCTCAGGAATGTTTAAAATTCCTCCGCTTTGGCGAAGGACTGCTTCCCGGTCAGGCACACACGCGCCCCGAATTCGGAGAGCGCGGTGCCCCTAGGGGCTATATCGTAGCCCCACCTTCGAAATCCTATGGCTAAGTGAAAGTGATAAAGCATTATAGTCCGGTTGCCTCGTTTGCTACGCTATCACCTCCCTAACAGGACCAAGACGTTGGATTAAGTGTGAAAACATGCTATTTCGCAAACACCCCCGCACCATGTGCGTGGGGGCTGAAGCCGAAGACTGCCATCTTTCAGGTTATACACAAGTATACATTAACGGCCGCACAGGAGATGTTTCAATACTTGAACGCACAAGTACAAAAAGCGCTTATATTGTAAACCTTATTTTACAAAACCATAAAGATCATTTGAACATGACATTTTTTGAGCACTGCGACTCTATTACACGAGCACCGCGCAGAACTTCCCCAAAGTAGTGCTCGGTGGGTAACCGACTCTCGTCCGAACCCCGGGTCGCAACAACGGTGGCATCCATTTCCGTCCAGTGTGTCTTCACACGGGCGAGGGCCATCCGCGCACCCTCTATGCAGGCCGACCGCTTCATCGCCTTTATATGCGGCACCGCCTCAAGGAATTGCTGCAATAAGCCGAAATAACTCTTCGGCTTGGGCCTATCCGGCCAGACATGAGCCACGATATCTGTCATGGCAAGTCCGGACAATCTATTAAGCTCGACCCACTCGGCCAGCCGATCGGTCAGCGGAAGTGAACGCTCCGGACTATGGAATTGAGACCAAAAAAGCTCTTCCGTCTCGTGATCCTTTTGACTTCGGAAGTGCACAACAGCATCTGCCGCACTCGCCGCTAAGTCCATATAAGGATCCTCCGGACCCCACAGCTGGCCAAGCTGAGAATACTTCGGATCTGTAAACCTCCTGCGCAGCAGAAAAGGCTTGCCAGCCACAATATCTCCGGCCTGGCGCAGCTCCTCCTTTATAGCCCTCATTGCAGAACGGGCATCCTTGGCTTCGGCGGTGGCCTTTGCCTGTTCTTCTTGCTCCGCTCGGCGTTCTTTTTCAAGAACCTCATAGCGGTCGGTAACATCTTTCACTCTCACGGCCATCTCGGTCATCTCCTCCCTGCTTCGGCAGTGAACAGCCCTCTCAGCTTCTAGCTCTTCAGCCGCCCTCGAGGCAGCCGCATCACTCCTTCTGGCCTGCTCGCTAGCTCGAGCAAGTTCTGCCCGAAGGCTCTCCACAGCAGCGACACCATCTGCATTGAGCACAAATGTTGTAAGAAATGAGCTTCTGCTCCCTTACTAGGTGACCATGGAGAACAACCTTACCTTGTGACTCGTCAAGTCGCTCTTTGACCAGTGCGATATCCGCACCCGCAAGATCAAGTTGCCGCTTTAGTTCAGCAACTCCATCAGTCCGGCTGGCCACCGGAACATCTGCCACCTGCATAGGAGGGGCGAAAATCAATACCTACGATTTTGATCCTCGGCACGCTGTCGTTCTCGACAACCTACCGAGTCTCAGGGGCTACTATCTATACAGGGGCACTTTAGCTGTAAAACTGTCAAAAGGTATGTCATTTTTACGTACCTCAAACCCCGCCAGCAAACTCCTGACGGCAACATACAACCCGCCTTCGGCGGACGAAATCCTTCCAATCACCATACTCATCAATGTACGGTGACCTTCTGAGATAGACGCCCTCTCAAGCAGATCCTTCAGCTCCCCCGGCCGCACACCAGTTGGTGCCGAACTCGGGGATACCCTCCGTGATGACACCTCAGGTTTGTCCCCCCTATCCGACGGTGCAGCAGATGGAGGCGTCTCGCTCTCCATCATCTCCGAACGAAGGTCCCCCGATGACGAGCTCATCTGAGAAGGACGGAGATCCGAACTACAAGATAAAAACTTCGGTTATCCTCAGGAGCGAAAATAGGGATGTTTCTTGTTACAGAACCCCCCTTTTTCTCTACTTACGGCTCGTTGGAGGGCTGATTCCTTAAGGGAGATGGTGCGGCCGGGGCCTCCCCGGACGCAGGACTCTCTGGTGAAGATCTCTTCCCCCGCTTCGAGGCCTTGGCCTCCGGGTTTTTGGAAGTAGTCCTCTTCTCCCCTTGGAAGGGCGGATTCTCGATCCCCCCTTTCTCAAAAGCCTCCTTGGTAGAGGCGGCAGTGTCCCTGTTCTCCCCTTCGCCTTCTTCGGAAGCCACGACCTTCAGCATCCTGACGAGCACGGAATCCGGCGCGGTCTCCGGGAGGGGGGCCGGACACCGTCTCAGTTTCGCTTGCGCTATCCACTCCTATTCAAGAGACGATGGGTTAAAAGGCAAATTCAAGAAGGCGCAAACAAACAATGTGTCCAGACGCAGGGCCACTTACTTGAGCATCTGGGCGATTGCAGCTTAGGCCGGAATCCTCGGTCAATTCCGGACACATCTCTTGTGATCCGAAGAACAATTTATACATCTCCACGGGTGTCGTACCCATGAAGTGCTGGAGAGCTCGTGGCCCCTCTGGATTGAATTCCCACAGGCGGAGGGGGCGACGCTTGCAGGGCAGGAGACGCCGAATCAGCATAACCTGCATCACTATGACCAGATTGATCTCCCTCTCTTGGAGGTCTCGAATCCGGACCTGCAGTAGGGGTACGTCCTTTGACGGCCCCCAGTTGAGCCCTTGGTTGACCCATGACATCAGCCGCTGTGGAGGGCCCGAGCGAAAGATGGGCGGCGGCTTCTGCCTGCTGCCCCTAGGAGCGGTGATATAGAACCACTCCTGTTGCCACAAGCCGAGCTCCTCTTGGAAAGAGCCCTCGGGCCATGGAGCATCGGCCCTTCTGCTTATAACCGCCCCGCCGCACTCTGCTTGACGCCCCTCGATCATCTTCGGCTCCACGTTGAAGGTCTTGAGCCACAAACCGAAGTGGGGGGTAGTGCGGAGGAAGGCTTCGCAGACAACGATGAATGATGAGATGTGGAGGATGGACTCCGGAGCCAGGTCATGGAATTCCAACCCGTAGTAAAACATGAGCCCTCTCACAAAGGGATCCATCGGGAAGCCTAAACCCCGACGGAGGTGGGACATAAACACGACGCTTTCGCCGGGCTCTGGGGTGGGAATGACTTGCCCTTCGACGGGCAATCTATGCGAGATCTCGTAAGTCAGGTACTTGGCTTCTCTCAGCTTTTGCACGTCCTCCTCCGTGACGGAGGAGGGCATCCACTGGCCCTGAAGGTCGGAGCCGGACATTGTTGAAGGTCCGAAGCGCTCGAATCTGGGGCTCTGGGTGTTGGAACTCGGGGCGAGGGGTAGATTCGATTGAGGATTGAAGAAAAGAAACGAGCCTTGGTTTCATTATAAAGAAGGAGAATACCAAGAGCCGTCCCCGTGACCGTTTGGGACTCACCTTCGATAGAGGAGGCGTGGCAACGAGCACGGTTGGGTTACCCACGTCCGTATTGATGGGAATCCCGGAATAAGGGGAACACGGTCTCTGCTTCGACAAGACGTGCCCAGGAAACCACTTCGCTAAACGCGCTAAGGTGGTATAATAAAAACAATTCGAGTAAAGGCTTGGTGGTGGTGTGACGTCATGCCACAAAATACGTCAGCAGATTGAACTTGTGTGTATTATTCTCTCTACGGTGGAATGTGGAATTTATTTTGCAGAGCCGGACACTATCCAGGTGTTCACAATCTTCTATGGATTATTCGGAGGAGGAACCCGCCTTGCAATGCCGAACAATATGCGCGCCGGACTCATCGTCATTGAAGCCTGGTTCAGGGGCTACTGAGGGAGTCCTGGACTAGGGGGTGTCCGGATAGCCGGACTATCATCATCGGCCGGACTCCAAGACTATGAAGATACAAGATTGAAGACTTCGTCCCGTGTCCGGATGGGACTTTCCTTGGCGTGGAAGGCAAGCTTGGCGATACGGATATGTAGATCTCCTACCATTGTAACCGACTCTGTGTAACCCTAGCCCTCTCCGATGTCTATATAAACCGGAGGGTTTTAGTCCGTAGGACAACAACCATTACAACAATCATACCATAGGCTAGCTTCTAGGGTTTAGCCTCCTTGATCTCGTGGTAGATCCACTCTTGTACTACCCATATCATCAATATTAATCAAGCAGGACATAGGGTTTTACCTCCATCAAGAGGGCCCGAACCTGGGTAAAACATCGTGTCCCTTGTCTCCTGTTACCATCCGCCTAGATGCACAGTTCGGGACCCCCTACCCGAGATCCGCCGGTTTTGACACCGACAATGAGTTTGGCTGCAGATTTAAGGATCCCGGAGACTCGATCATCCTTCTATGATGGAGGGCCTATGCCTTGGAAGACGGACGACAAGCCTACATCATCAACAACTCCTACTGCACCACCTCCGAGGACATAAACACATTGGTATGGGCACTCCCCTTGGCAACTGCCAAGCTTGGGGGAGGTGCCCTGGTATCGTATCACCATCACACTCTTATCTTTACAGTTTTATCTAGTTCGATCCTTTTAGTAGTATCTTGATCTAGTAGATTGAAGTTTTGATATCAAGTAGTTTGAGTTTTGCTTTGTGATATCTTTTTGTAATCGAGTCCGTGAGCTATATATAATAAAGATTAGTGTTGAGTCAAGGGCTTTGCTATGTTGCCATGATCTTGAGAAAGTAGAAAGAATAAAAGGGTTCATACTGATCTTATGAATAGTGATGACTTCACACATAGAAAGTATGAGACATAAAAATTGTTGAGAGTTGATGAACGTAGCCTTGGTCATCGTTGCAATTAATAGGAAGTGATAAGGAAAGTGGGTTCACATACAAATATATTATCTTGGACACCTTTTTATAATTGGGAGCACTCATTAAGTATGACATGCTAAAAGAGTTGACGTTGGACAAGGAAGACAACGTAATGGTTTATGTTTCCGACATCTCAGTTAAAGTATATTGTCATTGACCTCACAAACATGTTGAGCTTGCCTTTCCCCCTCATGCTAGCCAAATTCCTTACACCAAGTAGAGATACTACTTGTGCTTCCAAATACCCTTAAACCCAGTTTTGCCATGAGAGTCCACCATACCTACCTATGGATTGAGTAAGATCCTTCAAGTAAGTTGTCATGTTGCAAGCAATAAAAATTGCTATCTAAATATGTATGACTTATTAGTGCAGAGAAAATAAGCTTTGTATGAACTTGTTGTGGAAGTAATAAAAGCGACGGACTGCATAATAAAGGTCCACATACAAGGGGCAATATAAAGTGACGTTCTTTTGCATTAAGATTTTGTGCGTCAACCCTAAACGCACATGACAACCTCTGCTTCCCTCTGCGAAGGGCCTATCTTTTACTTTATGTTTTTACTTTATGCTTGAGTCAAGCTGATCCTCACCTTTCCCTTTTTCATTTTATCCTTTGGCAAGCTCCTCATGTTTGAAAGATCATGATATATATATCCAATTGGATGTAAGTTAGCATGGGCTATTATTGTTGACATCACCTAAAGGTGAATACGTTGGGAGGCAACACATTAAGCCCCTATCTTTCTCAGTGTCCGGCTGAAACTCTATAACCACAAGTACTGCGTGAGTGTTAGCAATTGTAGAAGACTACGAGATAGTTGAGTATGTGAGCTTGCTGAAAAGCTCTATTGTTGACTCTTTCTGATGTTATGATAAATTGCAATTGCTTCAGTGACTGAGATTATAGTTTGTTAGTTCCCAGTGAAGTTTTTGAACCATACTTGACATTGTGAATTGTTTGTTACTTAAGCATAGGAAATCATATGATAAATTCTATATATGTTGTTGTTATAAGAATGATCATGATGCCCTCATGTTCGTATTTTATTTTTATCGACACCTCTATCTCTAAACATGTGGACATATTTTTCGATTTCGGCTTCTGCTTGAGGACAAGCGAGGTCTAAGCTTGGGGGAGTTGATATGTCCATTTTGCATCATGCTTTTATATCAATATTTATCGCATTATGGGCTATTATTACACATTATATCTCAATACTTATGGCTATTCTCTCTTATTTTACAAGGTTTACCATGAAGAGGGGGAATGCTGGCAGCTGGAATTTTGGCTGGAAAAGGAGCAAACATTGGAAACATATTCTGCACAGCTCCAAAAGTCCTGAAACTCCACGAAACAACTTTTTGGAATTAATAAGAATTTCTGAGCGAAAGAAATATGCCAGGGGGCCCACACCCTATCCAGGAGACAGGGGGCGCCCCCCCTATAGGGCGCGCCCCCTATCTCCTGGGCCCCCCTGGTGGGCCTCCGGCGTCCATCTTCTTCTATATCATTGCTTTTACCCCGGAAAAAATCATGGGCAAGCTTATGGGACGAAACTCCGCCGCCACGAGGTGGAACCTTGGCAGAATCAATCTAGGGCTCCGGCAGAGCTGTTCTACCGGGGAAACTTCCCCCCGGGAGGGGGAAATCATCACCAACGTCATCACCAACGATCCTCTCATCGGGAGGGGGTCAATCTCCATCAACATCTTCACCAGCACCATCTCCTCTCAAAACCCTAGTTCATCTCTTGTATCCAATCTTGTATCGAAACCACAAATTGTTACCTGTGGGTTGCTAGTAGTGTTGATTACTCCTTGTAGTTGATGCTATTTGGTTTACTTGGTGGAAGATCATATGTTCAGATCCTTTATGCCTATTATTACTCCTCTGATTATGAACATGAATATGCTTTGTGAGTAGTTACGTTTGTTCCTGAGGACATGGGTGAAGTCTTTCTATTAGTAGTCATGTGAATTTGGTATTCGTTCGATATTTTGATGAGATGTATGTTGTCTTTTCCTCTAGTGGTGTTATGTGAATGTCGACTACATGACACTTCAATATTATTTGTGCCTAGAGGAAGTCATGGGGAAGTAATAAGTAGATGATGGGTTGCTAGAGTGACAGAAGCTTAAACCCTAGTTTATGAGTTGCTTCGTTAGGGGCTGATATGGATCCATATGTTTAATGTTGTGGTTAGGTTTACATTAATACTTCTTTTGTAGTTGTGGATGCTTGCAATAGGGGTTAATCATAAGTGGGATGCTTGTCCAAGTTAGGGAAGTACCCAAGTACCGGTCCACCCATATATCAAATTATTAAAGTACCAAACGCGAATCATATGAACATGATGAAAACTAGCTTGACGATAATTCCCAATGTGTCCTCGGGAGCTCCTTTATCATTATTAGAAATTGTCCAGGCTTATCATTTGCTACATAAAGTATTGGGCCACCTTGCTGCACTTTATTTACTTCATTTACTTGTTACTCGTTACTATTTATCTTATCACAAAACTATCTATCACCTACAATTTCAGTGCTTGCAGAGAAAACCTTACTGAAAACCGCTTATCATTTCCTTCTGCTCCTCGTTGGGTTCGACACTCTTACTTATCAAAAGGACTATGATTGATCCCCTACACTTGTGGGTCATCAGATCCCCAATTCAAGAACAGGGTGACGGCTTAGTTCAGCACGACGGCGACGGCGACACTCCCCTGGGTTCAGCATGACAGCGGCGGCGGCGGTGCTCCCCTCGGCTGTGCACGACGGCGGCGGTGGCGCTCCCCTCGGCTGCGCACGATGGCGGCGGCGGCAGCTCTGGCAGAAGGGATCCCTGACTTCTGGTTAGCGCACGTATTGCTTCTCTCTCAACTCTCTCTCTCTCACACACATCTCTGGTAGTATTACTCTCACATGTCGCGCGCCTTCTGTCCCCCTGTTTCTAGATGGAGGGTCCGGTGTACCTAGGATGGTGGATGGAGTGGCGAAGGTGGAGGAGGAGCACTTACCGTGGGCCAAAATTACCTCCTTTGTGTAGTTCAGAAAGCATCAGGTAAATCATCTCCCCTTTTCTCAGAAAAATTTGTAGGATGTTAGGTTCAATTGGAGTTGAACTCAGGAAGATGAGCTGAACAAGGGTAAGATGTGCAGGCACTTTGAGTCAGCAGCTATGCGGGTATGCAAAGGAGTGGACACTGGAAGGAGATTTTTGTCATGCCAATATGAGGTTAATTGCTTGCTACAATTAGGCCTCTTTACTTTACAAACAGCATTTTGTCATCAGTTGGTAATGTCAGTATGTATGTGCCTGAACAGGAGACGTGTGGTTATGTCAAATGGATTGACAAGCCATGGGAGGGGAGGTAAAGAATTGTCATTGGTGAAGTTTCTAATAACAAAGAGGTGCTAGAGAAGAAGCTAATGCAGAAAGATAGTTAGATAGAAGCTGAGGAGAAGCACGGACTTGAGAAGAAGAAGATTGGAAGGATGCACAAAGATCGGTTACAATCTAGAGATAGGACGATTATGTTTGTTGTGTTCATGTACTTTGGGTTAGTCGTAATCATGTTTGCTGTGGTTGACAAGAAGTAATGTTGTCATTGTCCAGTCTAGAAGGTCATGTATGTTGCTGAAAATTTGTATTTTGCTGAATAATCTTTGGTGAAGTACAAAGAATGTGCCTTTTGGTAAAGATGTTTTTTGTCAATATTTTACTGCTCTAGAATTGAGACAGACTATGCATGTTTAGACATCAACAATTGATTGGATGGATAACAAATTGAAACTTCATTTTTCAGATAGATAACAACAACCATTTGATCATACACTGATCACTTTAGTAGCTGAGAGCACACATTAGTGAAGCACACACATTCAGTAGCTAAGAACATGCATGCATATTGACGGAAATGCAAACCACATACACACAAACTGTAGATTGATAACTAAAGTGCATGCACGCGAACTGAAGAAATCTGCAAACTAATGGACGAAGCCGATGCTTTTCTTAAATTCAGAGAAAAGCATGATAGGAATAAGAGCAATTTTTGCCAGCATAAATTCAGAGAAAAGCATGACAGGAATAAGAGCAGTTTTTGCCGGCATAAATTCAGAGAAAAGCATATGACAGGAATGGGTAATTTTTGCCAGCATAAATTCAGAGAAAAACATGACAGAAATAAGAGCAGTTTTTGCCGGCATAAATTCAGAGAAAAGCATGACAGGAATAAGGGTAATATTTGCAAGCATACATTCATAGAAAAGCATGACATGGAACAACATGAGAACTGCATTTTATGAGCATAGCAACCTCGAATCAATGCATACAGGTCTACTTAAATAGCAGCATAACACATGTTCAGATTCTCACATTACATCATAAACAAATGGGAAATTAGTCTTATGACTTGTCTGATGAACAAAAGTTCATATATGAACTTGCACTTCCATCTAGTTCAGTTCACTCATGAACTAATTTGGTTGGCATTGGGATCTACAAGGTTTGGAAATCATCAATCCACTCTTCATTTGGTGCATTTTGGGTCACTGGCTCCTCTTCTGCTTGCACGTAGGAACTCTCTGAATTTGGTCCAAACATAAGGTTCCAGAACCCAACACCTGGTCCAGTATATGCATCCCCAACACCTGGTCTAGTATATGCTTCCCCTGCTCCTCTTCCAGCTGCTTGGTTGCTTGTCTGCTGTACAGATCCTATACCTCTTCTGCCAGCCGCTCCCCTAGCTCCCCTACCTCCCCTGCTAGATGCTCCACTAGCTCCAAAACCTCTTCCTCCCCTACCAGCTGCTTCTCTAGATCCTCTGCCTTCCCTGCGAGCTGCTGCTCCACCAGCTCCAGTGGATCTTCTCTTTCTTCCTCTTGAAATTCTAGCTTGGTTGCTTGACTATGGTACATCTTCTAGAATGTCTTCAGTGACTCCTCTTCTTCTAACACTACCTCTTGACATAGCAGTTGTAACCCTAGGAGGGGGTATGTCATTTCTTGCTTGTGCGGCAAATGATGATTCTGGAAGGTCCATGATCCATACTTGTTTGGTACACTCTCCTCTCCTAAGTGGAGAAAAATGCACAAGATTCAGACATAAATTCAGAAACAGAGAAAATTCAGTAACCCAAAGAAATATCAAGACAAGGTTACCATTTGCTGCATGAGGAAAACCATGGACCCTGGGGGTTTGACTTGGATCCATATGTGGATGGACTGTGTGTGGCATTATGTTCTAACAAAGCATAAACAACATGTTAGTGTATGTTGGCACATGTTGTTGGAAATATGCCCTAGAGGCAATAATAAAATGGTTATTATTATATTTCTTTGTTCATGATAATTGTCTGTTATTCATGCTATAATTGTGTTATCCAGAAATCGTAATACACATGTGAATACATAGACCACAACATGTCCCTAGTAAGCCTCTAGTTGACTAGCTCGTTGATCAACAGATAGTCATGGTTTCCTGACTATGGGCATTGGATGTCATTGATAACGGGATCACATCATTAGGAGAATGATGTGATGGACAAGACCCAATCCTAAGCATAGCTCAAAGATCGTCTAGTTCGTTTAGCTAGAGCTTTTCCAAATGTCAAGTATCATTTCCTTAGACAATGAGATTGTGCAACTCCCGGATACCGTAGGAGTGCTTTGGGTGTGCCAAATGTCACAACGTAACTGGGTGACTATAAAGGTGCACTACGGGTATCTCCGAAAGTGTCTGTTGGGTTGGCACGAATCGAGACTGGGATTTGTCACTCCGTATGACGGAGAGGTATCTCTGGGCCCACTCGGTAATGCATCATCATAATGAGCTCAATGTGACCAAGTGTCTGGTCACGGGATCATGCATTACGGTACGAGATAAGTGACTTGCCGGTAACAAGATTAAACGAGGTATTGGGATACCGACGATCGAGTCTCGGGCAAGTAACGTACCGATTGACAAAGGGAATTGTATACGGGGTTGATTGAATCCTCGACATCGTGGTTCATCCAATGAGATCATCGAGGAGTATGTGGGAGCCAACATGGGTATCCAGATCCCGCTGTTGGTTATTGACCGGAGAGGTGTCTCGGTCATGTCTGCATGTCTCCCAAACCCATAGGGTCTACACACTTAAGGTTCGGTGATGCTAGGGTTGTAGAGATATAAGTATGCAGTAACCCGAAAGTTGTTCGGCGTCCCGGATGAGATCTCGGACATCACGAGGAGTTCCGCAATGGTCCGGAGGTGAAGAATTATATATAGGAAGTGCAGTTTCGGCCATCGAGAAAGTTTTGGGGGTCACCAGTATTGTACCGGGACCACCGGAAGGGCCCCGGGGGTCCACTGGGTGGGGCCACCTATCCCGGAGGGCCCCATGGGCTGAAGTGGGGAGGGGAACCAACCCCTGGTGGGCTGGTGCGCCCCCCCTTGGGCCCCCCTGCACCTAGGGTTTGAAACCCTAGGGTGGGGGGGCGCCTCCGCTTGCCTTGGGGGGCAAGCCACCCCCTTGGCCGTCGCCCCCCCCTTGGAGATGGCATCTCCTAGGGCCGGCGCCCCCCTAGGGGGCCTATATAAAGAGGGGGGAGGGAGGACAGCCGCACCCATGCTCTTGGCGCCTCCCTTCCCCCTTGCTACACCTCTCCCTCTCGTAGAAGCTCGGTGAAGCTCTGCCGAGATCACTGCTGCATCCACCAGCACGCCATCGTGCTGCTGGATCTCCGTCAACCTCTCCTTCCCGCTTGCTAGATCAAGAAGGAGGAGACGTCTTACTCAACCGTACGTGTGTTGAACGCGGAGGTGCTGTCCGTTCAGCACTAGGATGATCGGTGATTTGGATCACGACGAGTACGACTCCCTCAACCCCGTTCTCTTGAACGCTTCCGCTCGTGATCTACAAGGGTATGTAGATGCATTCCTTTCTATCGTTGCTAGATGAACTCATAGATTAATCTTGGTGAAAGCGTAGGAATTTTTTTATTTTCTGCAACGTTCCCCAACAGTGGCATCATGAGCTAGGTCTATGTGTAGTTCTCTTTGCACGAGTAGAACACAAATTTGTTGTGGGCGTAGATGTTGTCAACTTTCTTGCCACTACTAGTCTTATTTTGCTTCAACGGTATTGTGGGATGAAGCGGCCCGGACCGACCTTACACGTACGCTTACATGAGACAGGTTCCATCGACTGACATGCACTAGTTGCATAAGGTGGCTAGCGGGTGTCTGTCTCTCCCACTTTAGTTGGAGCGGATTCGATGAAAAGGGTCCTTGTGAAGGGTAACTAGAAGTTGGAAAATCACGTTATGGCTTTTACGTAGGTAAGAAAACGTTCTTGCTAGAACCCTATTGCAGCCACGTAAAACATGCAACAACAATTAGAGGACGTCTAACTTGTTTTTGCAGCATATGATTTGTGATGTGATATGGCCAAAAGTTGTGATGAATGATGAATGATATATATGTGATGTATGAGATCATGTTCTTGTAATAGGAATCACAACTTGCATGTCGATGAGTATGACAACCGGCAGGAGCCATAGGAGTTGTCTTTATTTTTTGTATGACCTGTGTGTCATTGAGAAACGCCATGTAAATTACTTTACTTTATTGCTAAATGCGTTAGCCATAGTAGTAGAAGTAATAGTTGGCGAGCAACTTCATGGAGACACGATGATGGAGATCACGATGATGGAGATCATGGTGTCATGCCGGTGACGAAGATGATCATGGAGCCCCGAAGATGGAGATCAAAGGAGCTATATGATATTGGCCATATCATGTCACTATTTGATTGCATGTGTTGTTTATCATGTTTTTCATCTTATTTGCTTAGAACGACGGTAGCTTAAATAAGATGATCCCTCGAAATAATTTCAAGAAAAGTGTTCCCCCTAACTGTGCACCGTTGCAAAGGTTCGTTGTTTCGAAGCACCATGTGATGATCGGGTGTGATAGATCCTAACATTTGAATACAATGGGTGTAAGCCAGATTTACACACGCAATACACTTAGGTTGACTTGACGAGCCTAGCATGTACAGACATGGCCTCGGAACACGGAGGACTGAAAGGTCGAGCATGAGTCGTATAGAAGATACGATCAACATGGAGATGTTCACCGATGATGACTAGTCCGTCTCACGTGATGATCGGACACGGGCTAGTCGAGTCGGATCATGTATCACTTAGATGACTAGAGGGATGTCTAATCTGAGTGGGAGTTCATTAAATAATTTGATTAGATGAACTTAATTATCATGAACTTAGTCTAAAATCTTTACAATATGTGTTGTAGATCAAATGGCCCACGTTACCCTCAACTTCAACGCGTTCCTAGAGAAAACAAAGCTGAAAGATGATGGCAGCAACTATACGGACTAGGTCCGGAACCTGAGGATCATCCTCATAGCTGCGAAGAAAGATTATGTCCTAGAAGCGCCGCTAGGTGAAGCACCAATCCCAGAGAACCAAGACGTTATGAACGCTTGGCAGTCTCGTGCTGATGATTACTCCCTCGTTCAGTGCGGCATGCTTTACAGCTTAGAACCGGGGCTCCAAAAGCATTTTGAGCAACACTGAGCATATGAGATGTTCGAAGAGCTGAAAATGGTTTTCCAAGCTCATGCCCGGGTCGAGAGATATGAAGTCTCCAATAAGTTCTTCAGCTGTAAGATGGAGGAAAATAGTTCTGTCAGTGAGCACATACTCAAGATGTCTGGGTTGCACAACCGCTTAACTCAGCTGGGAGTTAATCTCCCGGATGACGCGGTCATTGACAGAATCCTTTAGTCGCTTCCACCGAGCTACAAGAGCTTTGTGATGAACTTCAATATGCAGGGGATGGAAAAGACCATTCCTGAGGTATATTCAATGCTGAAATCAGCGGAGGTGGAGATCAAAAAGGAACATCAAGTGTTGATGGTGAATAAAACCACTAAGTTCAAGAAAGGCAAGGGTAAGAAGAACTTCAAGAATGACGGCAAGGAAGTTGCTGCGCCCGGTAAGCCAGTTGCCGGGAAGAAGTCAAGCAATGGACCCAAGCCTGAGACTGAGTGCTTTTATTGCAAGGGAAGTGGTCACTGGAAGCGGAACTGCCCCAAGTACTTAGCGGACAAGAAGGCCGGCAAAACCAAAGATATATGTGATATACATGTAATTAATGTGTACCTTACCAGTACTCGTAGTAGCTCTTGGGTATTTGATACTGGTGTCGTTGCTCATATTTGTAACTCAAAACAGGAGCTACAGAATAAGCGGAGACTGGCGAAGGACGAGGTGACGATGCGCGTCAGGAATGGTTCCAAGGTCGATGTGATCGCCGTCGGCATGCTACCTCTACATTTACCTATGGGATTAGTTTTAAACCTCAATAATTGCTATTTAGTACCAGCTTTGAGCATGAACATTGTATCAGGATCTCGTTTAGTCCGAGATGGCTACTCATTTAAATCCGAGAATAATGGTTGTTCTATTTATATGAGAGATATGTTTTATGGTCATGCCCCGCTGGTGAATGGTCTATTCTTAATGAATCTCGAGCGTAATGTTACACATATTCATAGTGTGAATACCAAAAGATGTAAAGTTGATAACGATAGTCCCACATACTTGTGGCACTGCCTCCTTGGTCACATTGGTGTCAAGCGCATGAAGAAGTTCCATGATGATGCACTTTTAGAGTCTCTCGATTATGAATCATTTGACACATGCGAACCATGCCTCATGGGCAAAATGACCAAGACTCCGTTCTCCGGAACAATGGAGCGAGCAACCAACTTATTGGAAATCATACATACCGATGTGTGCGGTCCAATGAGCGTTGAGGCTCGCGGAGGATATCGTTATGTTCTCACTCTCACTGAGGACTTGAGTAGATATGGGTATGTCTACTTGATGAAACACAAGTCTGAGACCTTTGAAAAGTTCAAGGAATTTCAGAATGAGGTAGAGAATCAACATGACCGAAAGATAAAGTTCTTACGATCAGATCATGGGGGAGAATATTTAAGTCACGAATTTGGTACGCACTTAAGGAAATGTGGAATCATTTCACAACTCACGCCGCCTGGAACACCTCAGCGTAACGGTGTATCCGAACGTCGTAATTGCACTTTATTGGATATGGTGAGATCTATGATGTCTCTTACCGATTTACCGCTATCATTTTGGGGATACGCTCTAGAGACAGCTACATCACTTTAAATAGGGCACCGTCTAAATCCGTTGAGACGACACCGTATGAATTATGGTTTGGGAAGAAACCTAAGCTGTCGTTTCTAAAAGTTTGGGGATGCGATGCTTATGTCAAGAAACTTCAACCTGAGAAGCTCGAACCCAAGTCGGAAAAATGCGTCTTCATAGGATACCCTAAGGAAACCATTGGGTATACCTTCTACTTAAGATCGGAGGGCAAGATCTTTGTTGCCAAGAACGGGTCCTTTCTAGAGAAAGAGTTTCTCTCGAAAGAATTAAGGGGGAGGAAAGTAGAGCTTGATGAAGTACTACCTCTTGAAACGGTAAGTAGCGCAACTCAGGAAGATGTTCTTGTGGTGCCTGCACCGATAAGAGAGGAGGTTAATGATGATGATCAAGATACTTCGGATCAAGCTCCTACTAAAATGCAAAGGTCCACAAGGACACGTTCCGCACAAGAGTGGTACGGCAACCCTGTCTTGGAAATCATGTTGTTAGACAATGGTGAACCTTCGAACTATGAAGGAGCAATGGCGGGCCCAGATTCCAACAAATGGCTTGAAGCCATGCAATCCGAGATAGGATCCATGTATGAAAACAAAGTATGGACTTTGACAGAATTGCCCGATGATCGGCGAGCAATAAAAACAAATGGATCTTTAAGAAGAAGACGGACGCGGATGGTAATGTTACCATATATAAAGCTCGACTTGTCGCTAAGGGTTATCGACAAGTTCATGGGATTGACTACGATGAGACATTCTCTCCCGTAGCGAAGCTGAAGTCCGTCCGAATCATGTTAGCAATTGCCGCATAATATGATTATGAGATATGGCAAATGGACGTCAAAACGGCATTCCTTAACGGCCATCTTAAGGAAGAACTGTATATGATGCAGCCGGAAGGTTTTGTCGACCCTGAGAATGCTAACAAGGTATGCAAGCTCCAGCGATCCATTTATGGGCTGGTGCAAGCATCTCGGAGTTGGAACATTCACTTTGATGAGATGATCAAAGCATTTGGGTTTATGCAGACTTATGGAGAAGCCTGCGTTTACAAGAAAGTGAGTGGGAGCTCTGTAGCATTTCTCATATTATATGTAGATGACATACTTTTGATGGGAAATGATATAGAACTTTTGGACATCATTAAGGCCTACTTGAATAAGTGTTTTTCAATGAAGGACCTTGGAGAAGCTGCTTACATATTAGGCATCAAGATCTATAGGGATAGATCAAGACGCCTCATAGGTCTTTCACAAAGCACATACCTTGATAAGATATTGAAGAAGTTCAATATGGATCAGTCCAAGAAAGGATTCTTACCTGTATTGCAAGGTGTGAGATTGAGCTCGACTCAATGCCCGACCATGGCAGAAGATAAAGAAGAGATGAGTGTCATCCCCTATGCCTCAGCCATAGGGTCTATCATGTATGCCATGCTGTGTACCAGACCTGATCTAATCCTTGCCGTAAGTTTGGTAGGAAGGTACCAAAGTAATCCCGGCAAGGAACACTAGACAGCGGTCAAGAACATCCTGAAGTACCTGAAAAGGACTAAGGATATGTTTCTCATTTATGGAGGTGACTAAGAGCCCATCGTAAAGCGTTACGTCGACGCTAGCTTCGACACAGATCTGGATGACTCTAAGTCACAGACCGGATACGTGTTTATTTTGAATGGTGGGGCAGTAAGCTGGTGCAGTTGCAAGCAAAGTGTCGTGGCGGGATCTACATGTGAAGCAGAGTACATGGCAGCCTCAGAGGCAGCGCATGAAGCAATCTGGGTGAAGGAGTTCATCACCGACCTAGGAGTCATACCCAATGCATTGGGGCTGATCGCACTCTTCCGAGACAACACTGGAGCCATTGCACTTGCCAAGGAGCCCAGGTTTCACAAGAAGACCAGGCACATCAAGCGTCGCTTCAACTCCATACGTGAAAATGTTCAAGATGGAGACATAGATATTTGTAAAGTACATACGGATCTGAATGTACCCTAGACCCTGGGGGTTTGACTTGGATCCATATGTGGATGGACTGTGTGTGGCATTATGTTCTAACAAAGCATAAACAACATGTTAGTGTATGTTGGCACATGTTGTTGGAATTATGCCCTAGAGGCAATAATAAAATGGTTATTATTATATTTCTTTGTTCATGATAATTGTCTGTTATTCATGCTATAACTGTGTTATCCGGAAATTGTAATACATGTGTGAATACATAGACCACAACATGTCCCTAGTAAGCCTCTAGTTGACTAGCTCGTTGCTCAACAGATAGTCATGGTTTCCTAACTATGGGCATTGGATGTCATTGATAACGGGATCACATCATTAGGAGAATGATGTGATGGACAAGACCCAATCCTAAGCATAGCTCAAAGATCGTGTAGTTCGTTTAGCTAGAGATTTTCCAAATGTCAAGTATCATTTCCTTAGACCATGAGTTGTGCAACTCCCGGATACCGTAGGAGTGCTTTGGGTGTGCCAAACGTCACAACGTAACTGGGTGACTATAAAGGTGCACTACGGGTATCTCCGAAAGTGTCTGTTGGGTTGGCACGAATCAAGACTGGGATTTGTCACTCCGTATAACGGAGAGGTATCTCTGGGCCCACTCGGTAATGCATCATCATAATGAGCTCAATGTGACCAAGTGTCTGGTCACGGGATCATGCATTACTGTACGAGTAAAGTGACTTGCCGGTAACGAGATTAAACGAGGTATTGGGATGCCGACGATCGAGTCTCGGGCAAGTAACGTACCGATTGACAAAGGGAATTGTATACGGGGTTGATTGAATCCTCGACATCGTGGTTCATCCGATGAGATCAGTATGTGGGAGCCAACATGGGTATCCAGATCCCGCTGTTGGTTATTGACCGGACAGGCGTCTCGGTCATGTCTGCATGTCTCCCGAACCCGTAGGGTGTACACATTTAAGGTTCGGTGACACTAGGGTTGTAGAGATATAAGTATGCAGTAACCCGAAAGTTGTTCGGAGTCCCGGATGAGATCTCGGACGTCACGAGGAGTTCCTGAATGGTCCGAAGGTGAAGAATTATATATAGGAAGTGTAGTTTTGACCATCGGGAAAGTTTCGGGGGTCACCCGTATTGTACCGGGACCACCGGAAGGGTCCCGGGGGTCCACCGAGTGGGGCCACCTATCCCGGAGGGCCCCGTGGGCTGAAGTGGGGAGGGGAACCAGCCCGTGGTGGGCTGGTGCGCCCTCCCTTGGGCCCCCTGCGCCTAGGGTTGGAAACCCTAGGGTGGGGGGCGCCTCCACTTGCCTTGGGGGGCAAGCCACCCCCTTGGCCGCCCCCCCCCCCCTTGGAGATGGCATCTCCTAGGGCCGGCGCCCCCCCTAGGGGCCTATATAAAGAGAGGGGGAGGGAGGGCAGCCGCACCCATGCTCTTGGCGCCTCCCTTCCCCCTTGCTACACCTCTCCCTCTCGTAGAAGCTCGACGAAGCTCTGCCGAGATCACTGCTGCATCCACCACCACGCCGTCGTGCTGCTGGATCTCCGTCAACCTCTCCTTCCCCTTTTCTGGATCAAGAAGGAGGAGACGTCTTCCTCAACCGTACGTGTGTTGAACGCGGAGGTGCTGTCCATTCAGCACTAGGATCATCGGTGATTTGGATCACGACGAGTACGACTCCCTCAACCCCGTTCTCTTGAACGCTTCCGCTCGCGATCTACAAGGGTATGTAGATGCACTCCTTTCTCTTGTTGCTAGATGAACTCATAGATTGATCTTGGTGAAAGCGTAGGAAAAATTTTATTTTCTGCAATGTTCCCCAACACATGTAAAATATATCAGTACATTGTGTGATTATGTTTCATCTTACAGAAATGATTATAGGATCATCATACTCTTCTTCTTCATCATCTGCAACATTTGTAGGTTGAGGAGCATCTCTTGTGGTCTCCTCCCACTTCTTGTGGCCTTCCTTGTTGTGATCTGCACTTCCACAAAGAGAGCAGTGCATGGTTACACCATGCTTAGTAAACTTTTCCCCTCCTTTCATCAACTTCTCCTCTAGATCTTTCTTTCTATTCCTCCTTGGTCTCCCCATTACCTTAATGTACACTGGTGGACATACAGCAATGCCATGCATCTTAGTCCAATGTTCCTGGTCCCTCATGGGCGAGGATTTAGCCTCGCACAGAAACGGGATCGAGGGGCTCGCGTTATGTGCGACGGCCGGGGCTTTTTTGCGAGAAGTAAACAAATTCCCGGGGGGTTTCGTGAAAATCTGGGCCACACGCCCTCGGCCGCATAGTCCAGCCACTGATAGTGGGTCCGGCGCCGCGCTGGCGGGCCTCATCAGCACCCATCTCGTATCCAAACGTGAATTTCACCGTATCTGCACTACGAAGCCAAGTTTTGTCACCACATATCTATATGCCACAAGTTTCAACACCAAACTGATTTTTCTTGCCAACTTCACACACCTGTGGTGTAATTAACTCAAAATAATAATGTGCAGACGAGAAGAGTTTTGGGGGCTACGACTGGCGGAAAAGCTTGATATCCTCTCTACTACAATTGAGAGCGATTCTATGGAGATTGTCCAAGATATTCAGAATTTGTCTGAGTATCGGGCGTCGAGAGCAGTGATCACTTATGATTGTCGGATGTTGATGAATTCTTTCCGCAAGGCGACTATAAATTATTGTGTGCGAGAAGCTAATGGGTGTGCCCCTGATCTTGCACAGTTCACTTTTGAGAGACATGAAATCAGGGGTGTGGTATGATAAACCCCCGGATTTCCTGACCTCTTCTATTGTAAAGAATATATTTTTTCTCGAATACGCACAAGCATGCGTATCATTCATTATAGAAGAGGGGGAAAGACTCCCCAAAATGATCAATTGTATAGATATTTATAGTTAAGGCTTTGCCCAACTCCACCTGACTCACGCAGCTAACTACTCAGGAGCCACCCACGGTAAGCCCTCCGCCTCTCTGATCAGGCCAGCCTTCACCCACCAGCCTCCCTCCTCTTTGATTTGGTTGATGCAGGTCGCCACAGACGGCGCTGCTCCATTAAATACGGCATCGTTGCGGTGTTTCCATATCATCCACATGCCGAGCAAGCATTTGGCACGCGTGGATCTCTGGTGCTGTCGATCTTGCTCCCGCCTGATGCACCACTTCTCCAACGATTCGTCTACCCTGGGGGCGAAGCCTTGTCTACCAGTACCCTCCACGAACCAATGCCATATCTGCCGAGCGAATACACAGTTGATTAGTAGATGTTCTATGGTCTCCTCCTCTTGATCGCAAAGTGGGCATGCATCTTGGTGTGGGAGCCCTCGTCGTGCAAGTCTATCTGATGTCCACCAACGATTCTTGAAGGCAAGCCAAGCGTAGAATCGGCTCTTGAGGGGGCTCACGATTGCCAAGTGAAGGGCGCCGTCGGCGAGGCCTCCAGTCCCATGAACCTTGCAGCATAAGCGGAGCGTGCCGAGTACTGTCCATGCTTCTCCCAAGCCCAGTGCACCGTGTCCTCAGAGTCCTCCGGGAGTTGGAAGGTAGATATCTTCTACCATAGTCCTAGGAATTCCTCGATATCTCCAGCTGTGAGGTCCGGTCCGACGTTCCTGGCCCATGTATAGTTAGTTATCACTGCCAGAACAGTCTGTGTCTTTCGCATATGCCTCGAGATCTTCTCATATACTGCCGGAGCTAGCTCACATATCCTCTGCCCATTGATCCATCGTTCCTCCTAGAATAAAGCGGTCCTTCTGTTTCCCACCATGACATGGGTTGCTGCGCGGAAATAGGGCCAGGGACTCCTTCGAAAGCAGACGGCGGAACAACTTCAAAAGATTGTGGACCAACTTGCAGGATGTCTACCAAACTGGAAGGCGGCCATCACTAGTAGAAAAAGGGTCAAATGTGAGACACATTAGTCCCGGTTTGTAACAGAACCGGCACTAATGTGTCCATTAGTGCCGGTTCCAATGGCTAGGTGGGAGGAGCTCTTTAGTACCGGTTCGTGGCAAACCTTTAGCACCGGTTCGTGCCACAAACTGGTACTAAAGAAAGTGGTGGCAGGATGTTGTCAGACTGGGGCCCTTCCAGCACCTTTAGTACCGGCTCGTGGCACGAACCGGTACTAAAGGTCATCCTATATAAACCCTTCGTCCACCCGCACTCTGTTCTTCCCCCTTTCCCCTCTCCCTCTCCTCTGTTCTTCCCTTCTTCCTCTCGAGTTCATCACAAAATTTGCCCCAAATTTGTCAAGATTTGCAGCCCCCCATCCATTCAAATGATCACCAGGTTAGCAACTTTGTCCTTTCATCTCTCATTGCTAGATTAGCTCTTGCATTGGTTTATATAGTGATTAATTGTGGGTTTTAGTAATTTGGGAGGAATTATATGTGGTAGTATTTGATTTATATGCAATTTGAGGTCAAAATAACACTTAGTTTGCATATGTAGGTGTGGTTTACTTAGTGCCTTCTAAATCTCCATCGTAACCACCGTCGATTGCCCGCACCGTCCTGTCGCCGGCACCAACTTGTGGTGAGCCTCTTGTTCATGAAATTTTATATAAAAAATTGATGTTTGTGTGATTTGGATATATAGTTACTCGTATAATTATCTTACCCGTACGTTGTTTGTTATACATAGTGCCATGGTTTTGCTATCCGTCCCCGTCGGCCCTCGTCCTTGTTATGATTCGGATGTGGTATATTCTCTTCTAAAACTATTTGTTGCATTTCGTGTTTATGACAAATTATGCCCATCAAGTTGACATAGATATTTTTATCTAGGAGGTATGTGAACCGGAAATTCCAACCGACCCTATTGTCGAGAGGTTAAATTTAGTTGAAAGAGAAAACGAGTACTTGAAAGAAAAATTGAAAAGAATTGAGGGGAGAAGATGGAATTGGAGTTGCATGTTGCCGATGTCGTCGATGATCACAAGATCAAGATGGAGAAAATGCGCTTGAAGATTAGAAAGATTAGAAAATATGCCATCGATAGTGAGGCTTGGTATCATTATGCTGTTGGATCAATTGTTACCTTACTTGCGATCTTGATCGCATTTGTTGTTGCATTTAAATGCTTTAGCTAGAGAGTTATTTGTTTGTTGCATTTAAGTGTTGTATGAACTTTATGTATGGACTTGTATTAATTTGGTATATTCGGTGTTGTGTAATGAAGATGAGCCGGTAATGGATGTACGATGACCGATGCTCTCCCCAGTTCGTTGAGGGCGTGCATACTTTTCTGCTTGCGGCTGAGGCAAACAAGCGGGCGGATGGTTTTATGCCTTGTCCATGTGCTGGCTGTAAGAATGGTCGCAATTACTCTATGTCAAGAACCATTCACGTCCACCTGTTTGAGTCCGTTTTCATGCCCCACTATAATGTTTGGACCAAGCACGGAGAAAGAGGGGTTATGATGGAAGACAATTGAAAGGGCATGTAGGCCCTAAGTGTGGTTTTGGTAATTAAATGACAATCTCTATGGACTAATGTTTTCAGTGAGATATATTTGAAGGTTCTGTCCATAGATAGTGCCTCCAGGATATTGGACGAAATCAAGGATGAAGTCCATATATATGAAGATAGTGCCTCAAGGATATTGGACGGAATCAAGGATGAAGTCCATATATATATATGAAGATATATTTGCCCTATGCTTTGGTACTAAATGACAATTCCTATGGAGCATCAAGTGCATTGAATCTTATATGAAGATATGTTCCATAGTGATGCTTGAAGTGCATTGGGCTGTTTTGTGAAGTCTGCCATCAAAGCATCCGAAGAAGTCCTCGTGGTATCCTTCTCTGGATACCCCGTGCACACGGGCTTGTACCGTGCGCACGGGGTCGAGTGTCAACTCTCTGGATACCCCATGCTTACTTGTCCTAGGTGTTGGCTCTCGAGATCCCATATCCAGTGAGGTTTCAAGTTGGTCTTGGGTACTTCTATTGAAGCCATCAAGATTGGTTTCAATGCCTAATCTAATTATGTTCATGATGGAGTGCATTGGAGGATCACAAAGATTGATATATTTGGGCTTCTGAGGATCAAGGCTTGAAGCAAGCAACTAGAGTGACGAATTCATTATGCCTCTCAAGAGATTGTGATGGAGTTTTTAGAAAGGCAAGTGGTGACCAAGATGATATTCATAGTGGAACTTGATATGGTCATGGAAGAGTCTTTGGTGATATAGTCTTGAAGCAATGAAGGGAAATGAAGAGTTCATTGTGGCTTTCAATAAACCAAGATGGAGCTTCGAGTAAAGATGTTGGTTGACCAAGATGAAGCTCGAAGATTATATCTAAGTGGTCAACTCTCAAAGCACAAACATTGTACCACGTGAGATCATGTGATCTAGTGGTATGGTAAGTATTGTGAATTGTTCTTTGTTACCTAACCCATGCTATGTGTTTGGTATGTCTATGTGGGTTAGGTGTTTCTCATGGGCTTGCATCAAAAGGAAAGATCTCAAGTAGCCTATGTGTGGATGACATCAAGTGGTGATGGTCATCGGGTTCGAGGAGTCCAAGTGCAAGATGAGAAGCCGGAGGTTATATGCTTTGAAGCTTGCAGGCCACATCATGATAATGCTCATGTGAATATGGGCTTAAGTTAAGGCTTCCCTCATTGCAATATGAGGAATCCATTCAAGCATCTTCACCAAGTGGTTGTGGACAAGAAAGGGATTCCAACTTGAGACAAGAATTGGAGTCATCACCAAGATCAAGTTGAATATGCAAGGCAAATGTATACCTTAGCTAGGTTTTCCTAGTTTTGCCGGTCTAATGGTGCTTGGAGGGAGACCGGATTATAGGTTTGATAGCCGTACTATCAAGAGGGACTCTCGGGCAAGTAGCTTGATCATGTCGCATGTAGAGAGCTCAAACCTTTGCATTACTTGCTTCATTACTTATTGTTGATCTTCGTTGGTTCTCTATGTGAGGACCTTGGGCTTTTCCATAGCTTCAAAACGAGCCCAAGATCATTGATTTCGGAGTCCGTATGCCAAAGTTATCACTGTTTTAGTGGGCTGCTGCAGGCTGTTCTGGGTACCCCGTGGACACGGGGTTTTTGACCCCCGTGGGCATGGGGCCCCGTGCACATGGGCATGTACCATGCGCACGGGACCCCGTGGGCACGGGGTGTCCAGGAAGTGTCCGTTGGAGCCCCAACGGCTAGTTTTGGAAGTTGGCTATAAAAGAGCCCTTCCTCCCCACCGGTTTGGGGGCTATTCATTCACATTCTAAACATCATTTTGAGCCTCTTACCACCTCTCCCAAACCCCTATCTCCCTTCTAAGTGAAGGGTGATTTGTGGATGGATCTTGGAGTCATTTGTTGATTTCCTCCATTGCATCCCCTCTCTTCAATCTCCCACTTTCTTGAGTTGCATCTTGTGAGATTGAGAGAGTGAGTTGAGCATTTGTTTCTTGACCTTGCATTGCATTTGTTGCATTGGTTTGAGCTCCCCGCATCGATTTGTCCGAGTGAGAGCCTGTGAATTTGTTAGTCTTGGAGGCTTCGCCTCCTAGACGGTTTGGTGATACATTGAGAAGATTGTGAAGAGGCCTATGTGGCCAAGGTTCGCCCGGAAGCTTCCTTTTGTGGTGTGCTCCGGGGAAGGGTGTTGAAGTGGCCTAGGTGGTCAAGTTCCTCCGGAAGCTTCCATGGTTGTGGTGTGCTCCGGAGAGGTTTGTAAAGGTGTGGTTGTCGCCTTCAAGACCAACCCCTAGTGAATCGAGGCTCATCCGTTGGGGGTGACTCGAAAGAGAGAATACGGTGAGTCACTTGGTGACACCCCGGAGCTTTGGCTACGGCACCGCTCTAATGGAGATTAGCACTCTCACGAGTGTGAACTTCGGGATAAATCCGCGTCCCCGACTCACTTGTGGTTTTCTCATACCCACACCCTTTACTTTCCGCAATTCATACTTCCCCATATTGATATATCTTGTGATAGTTGAATTGCTTAGTTGTTCCTTCATTTCCATATCTTGTGATATAGTTTGTGCTTGCTAGTTTGCTTAATTGCCTATCTTGTTTAGCATAGGTTGTTGGTGCACTTAGTTGAGCCTAGCATATTTAGGATTTGTGCTTGAAAACTATCCGTTAGTTTAATTCCGCATTAGGATAAAGCCAAATCCGTAAAAGTTTTAAAACTCCTATTCTCCCCCCCCCCCCGCCTCTAGTCGTCATCTAGATCATTTCAATTGGTATCAGAGCTTTGGTCTCTCCTTGGTAGGCTTCACCGCCTAGAGAGTAAAGATGTCGACTAGTGGTATAGTGCACGATGACACCTTTTGTTTTAGTGGCACAAACTATCACTTGTGGAAAATTCGCATGCTTTGTCATTTTCGGACCATGGGTCCATGTTTTGTGCGAATTGTTCTTGTAGGGGCTTCTCCGTGGAAGGACGACCTTTTTCCAACTAGTGAGGAAAATGATGATATGCTTTGTGGATATAGTGCTAAGAATGCCATAATCCGGTTTATATCCCTCGAAGTATTTGAGTCTATCATGACTTGTGTGACGGCTCATGATATGTGGACCAAACTTGAAGAAATATATGGTGGGTCCAATCTTGTTGATGTTCATCATCTTCCGGAGGAGCTAATCGAGGAGGTCTCAACATCTTCAAATCATGAAGATCTCCATATTGCTTCTTCCTCCGTGTACTTGGACATTTCAACTTCTTCCGCCTCACCATCATGTGGCATGTCCCAAGGTAATGACATGGTGAGTGAAAATATCATTTGTGATGATTGTGATGATGTGCTCAAAATTGATGATCTTACATGTATACATGGTAGTGTTGTAGATTCTATGGAGTTGAGCATATCTAGCAAAAATGACTTACATTCTTGTGCTGATAGTCCATGCATATCATTTGGAGATTCCTTGAATACCTTTTGTGATGATATGCTTGATACTCCTTGTTTCCATGATCTATGTGCTTCTATTTCCTCTAGTTGTTGTTTGACTAACCATGTAGAGGAAACAAGAGAAAATAGTGCACACATCATTAATGAGGAAATTGCTAGAGGAGCAAAGAAGGACATCACCTTGTTGGAGAGGAAAAGCTATGAGTGTCAAGAGCATGGACATGGATATCCTACTCTTGATGATAAAGAAACTCCCTCTCCAAAAGAATCATCATCAACCTCCGATGTTCACATGTGCCTCATGGCAAGAGGTAATACTGAGGTATCATCTACTCTTTGTAATGATATTGATGAGAGTAATGATGAATGTGATAGGGATATGAGTCAAGAAATATATGAAATTGGTAATTCTCTTCGTGGGGTAAATAAGAACACTTATGAGATGTTTAAAGATCTTATCACTCATTTTGGAAAGTGTAATGATTTACTTCACGAAGAGCAAGAACAAAATCAAAAACTTGATTGTAACCTTCTTGATGCTGTAGAAACTCTTAGAGACTTAGAGTCTTCTAAAGAAGAGATTGAAGTTGCTCATGATCAACTTAAAGAGGATTTTGGGCACCTTGACCTTGTCTACAAGAATGTCAAAGGAGAGCTCACCAAACTCTCTAAGTCTTATAAGGAACTTCAAGCTACTCATGTGAAGTCTCTAGTTTCTTCTAGCTCCTCTCATATTGTCAATGATGCTTGTGCTACTAACTCTACTTCTTGTGAAGCATATATCTTGAAGGAGAATGTTGAGCTAAGGGCTCAACTTGTTTTGCTAACTAGCAATTATGGGAAATTAGAAGAAAGTCATGAAAAGCTCTCGGGCTCTCATGATGACCTTCTAATCTCCCATGAAAGGCTAAAGTTAGCTCATGAGGCTATTGTGACTAAGGTAACATCTCGTGAGCCTCATGTGGACATTAGGAATATATTTACTCAAAATGATTTATTGACATGTGCTAGTCCTAGTAATTCATTTAGACATATTATAGCTGATTCTTGTGATGAATTGCTCTCATTGCCTTGTTGCTCTAATAATGAAGTTTCTACTTCCTCTAGTACTTTTGTTGATACTAACCTTGTAGAGGAAAACAAAGAGCTCAAGGCTCAAGTCACTATTTTGAAGAAAGACATGGAAATGTGACATGAAGGAAATTCCAATCTCAACAATATTTTGAGTGGTCAAAAATCCCCTCATGACAAGGGTGGACTTGGTTTCATCTCCAACAACAAGAAGTCCGAGAAAAGGAATAAGGAACAAGACCAAGTCAAGAATCCGGTCAACATCACATGCTTCAAGTGCAAGAATGTTGGACACCATGTGAGATATTGTCCATTGAAGAAGAAGGCTTCAAATGTGAAGCAACAAGGGAAGCGGCCTCAAGTTCAATCTCAAGGTCAACCTCAAGTTCAATCTCAAGGTCAACCTCAAGCTGAAGAAAGGCCACTACCAATAATGAACCAAGGAAATGCTCCCCAAATTGAGAAAGTAAAGAAGAAGAGAAGGGGGAGCACATGTTGCTATATTTGTCGTGAGAAGGGACACATATCTTCATCTTGTCCCAACGGTAACATCCCTAAGCCTCCTCTAGTCAATGATCATTATTTTCTTAGGAAGGATGTTGTTGGCAATTTGTTTGCCAAGTTTGTTGGCGCCCAAAGTGGTTTGGAAATGGAAAAGGCCATTTGGGTTGCCAAGCCTATTGTGTCTAACTTCTTAGGACCCAACTTGGTTGGGGACCATCAAGCTCAACCTTGATCAATAGGTGTGTGGAGGACATTGGAGATTTGGCTAGTTCATGAAGAAAAGAATATTCACCATTTATTTGTTCGAGCCAAGTCATGTGGATTATCTTCATATTATCTATCCAGTGTTCCTCCTTGTGGTAACTTTTATTTGTATTGCTTACATTGAAAGTTACTCGCCCCCTGCATGCTTAGGTTTTGTATCTAGCATGTGCATTTATATGTTGTACTTCCTAGTATGCTTGATTTGTGTTATCTAGCATGTGTAGGTTGCATTGCACATCATATAGTGTTGCTTGTTGTCTTGAGCCTTATTTGTATGTTGTTTGGCTCTTGCGAGATATTAGTGGATCATCACATTATGGGGGAGTGTTATGTTTTGTGCGCATCACAAACTCAAAATGTGAATATGAGAAATACCACATAGTATTGATACTCAATATTATCTAGTCACTATGTGGTATGTCAAGCTCATTTGAAATTCAGATTCTCAGAGTATCCATTAATTATCTCTTTTAGGTGGTTATTTGCCTCTGTTGTATGCCTTCCGTGGTATCAAGAAAGTTGCACCAGAAAAGTTCTGGATACCCCGTGCGCACGGGGTCTTTTGACCCCCGTGCACATGGGGTGTTCCGTAACTCTCTTGGTACCCCGTGCGCACGGGGTGTTTTAACCCCCGTGCGCACGGGGTACTGCGTAACTCCCTGGATACCCCGTGTGCACGGGGTCTTTTGACCCCCGTGCACACGGGGTGTTTGTTGATTATGATCTTGTGCTACTTCGGATTCTACCACCGAGTGTTAATTCCAAATACCAATTGGTATTTCTTCTTGTGGTAGAATTTTATGATCATCTTCTTATCGGCTTGTGCTTCAACTTACCTTATCTCACTCCTTGTACTATCTATTATCTACTTGAGTGAGATAAGCCTTTGAGCATGTGTGTAATGTATATCCTATATGATCTTTGGTTTGCTTAGTTCATATGTTGTAGTTTGTGTGCGGTCATGTGTGGATTCATCACTTTGATATAATTTGGACAACTTGAATGTTGTATGTCATTATTGGAGTATTCATATATCTTTTAAGTGTTCTTTTGCCCAAATTATATCTCTTTGGATCTTGGTAGGCATGTGCATGCATATTTATTTATATACTTCTTCATGCCTTGCTTGCTCTCTTGATCCTCTATATAGGGTAAACTCCATAATATCATTAATGGTTAAAGGTGTGCATGAAATTCAAGTTCATATCCTTTTGCACATACTTATTGTGGAGTTTGCCCTATGTATTGTGGTTGTGCTTACTACTTCGGACCCAATAAGTTTGGGGACCAAATTGTACCTTAATGTGTTTTAGGTATATTGGAGAAGCATTGGATGATTGGCTTATTCATGAGGAAGGTGGAGACACCATGGAAAATTATTAGAGCCAAGCTTGGTTGATTCATTGATTTGAGAGAGAAGATAAATGAAAACCCGGTTCGGTTGTAAGTGTTTCATTCTCACCATGTAAACCCGGTTATACAAAATTTGGGTCCTTTTGTTGGATATGCATCAAACTCCCACACTTACTATATTCTCAATAAATCCACGGGATGTGTTGAGGAAATGGTGAATGTGGAGTGTGATGAGAATAACGGCTTCCATGCGGAGCAATTTGTTTCAAGTGTTGTAGGTGATGAGGCTCCTTCCCAAGCTACAAGTACAATGGGGATTGGTCATATTCTTCCACAAGAAACACCCCTTGTCCATGTAGAAGAAGAAGGAGTAAGAGCCCCTCTTGTGGATCGACCATAAGGGAAGTCATCACCCCCAACACAAGAGCAAGATGTTATGGGAGATCATATACCTATCCAAGAACAAGATCAAGTCCCTCATGTTCGCGTACTAGATCAAGGGCCTCTTGAACCAATGCTTTCTCTCTTGGTAACAAGTACTTACTTCATGCATTTATTCAAGTTAGAGTCAACATTGTATGTGTTGCATCATGGCATGATTAGTACTTGTTGAGTGAGTGCTTGTATGTTTTGCACATATGTTTGCACTCATGAGTTGGTGGATATATTTTGGACCCATGCTTAGCATGATTATCATATTGGATATCTCCATTATCCCTTGTCCAAAATATGTTCTTTGGATCCTTTGAATGTTTGATTCTTTTGTCATATCATTTTGGTGCATTCTATGGATGCTCAATATAGTGTGAATTTCTTCGTTTCTTCATAACTGGATATGTGCATTTGATTCCACTCATAATATGAGAAATGCACAAATTAAGGAGGAACTCATACTATATTGGCCGTCTAGATTTTTCTTCCATTTTGGCACTTGTTGCTAATGGGGGAGAAGTTTAGAGGGTTTAGGTGAAGTGGGTTGGTTCCTGTCATTCATGCTTATCTACTTTTGTTGTGCTTGCTCATTGCATGGATGTGTATATAGAGGAAACTCCTCCAAGTTATTTCCTGTGCATATATTGTGGGGGAGTTTGCTCTATATACTGTGGTTCTACTAGCATCAAATTCTTGTGTAGTATTTCGATGCTAGTACAACTGGTTTTGATAACATCAACTATCTTTGTGATGTTTGAAGCTATCAAAACCACATCAAGTATACACTTTTGTTGTGCTTGCTCATTGCATGGATGTGTATATAAAGGAAACTCCTCCAAGTTATTTCCCGTGCATATATTGTGGGGGAGTTTGCTCTATATATTGTGGTTCTACTAGCATCAAATTCTTGTGTAGTATTTCGATGCTAGTACAACTGGTTTTGATAACATCAACTATCTTTGTGATGTTTGAAGCTATCAAAACCACCTCAAGTATACAATTTATTCTCGGATAGATTGCATACTTGTTTTAAATTCTTTATATAAACCCTCTTGTTGAGATTGTCATCAATTAACAAAATGGGGGAGATTGAAAGGGCATGTAGCCCCTAAGTGTGGTTTTGGTAATTAAATGACCATCTCTATGGACTAATGTTTTCAATGAGATATATTTGAAGGTTTTGTCCATTGATAGTGCCTCAAGGATATTGGACGGAATCAAGGATGAAGTCCATATATATGAAGATAGTGCCTCAAGGATATTGGACGGAATCAAGGATGAAGTCCATATATATATAAAGATATATTTTCCCTATGCTTTGGTACTAAATGACAATTCCTATGGAGCATCAAGTGCATTGAATCTTATATGAAGATATGTTCCATAGTGATGCTTGAAGTGCATTGGGCTGTTTTGTGAAGTCTGCCATCAAAGCATCCGAAGAAGTCCTCATGGTATCCTTCTCTGGATACCCCGTACACACGGGCTTGTACCGTGCGCACGGGGTCGAGTGTCAACTCTCTGGATACCCCATGCTTACTTGGCCTAGGTGTTGGCTCTCGAGATCCCATATCCAGTGAGGTTTCATGTTGGTCTTCGGGTACTTCTATTGAAGCCATCAAGATTGGTTTCAATGCCTAATCTAATTATGTTCATGATGGAGTGCATTGGAGGATCTCAAAGATTGATATATTTGGGCTTCTGAGGATCAAGGCTTGAGAGAATAATCAAAGAGAAGAATTCAAGTTATGGTATCAAGACAAGATCATGGTGAGCTCATGTGTTGGATTCCGGTTGATCAAGTCTTGAAGCAAGCAACTAGAGTGACGAATTCATTATGCCTCTCAAGAGATTGTGATGGAGTTTTTAGAAGGGCAAGTGGTGACCAAGATGATATTCATAGTGGAACTTGATATGGTCATGCAATAGTCTTTGGTGATATAGTCTTGAAGCAATGAAGGGAAATGAAGAGTTCATTGTGGCTTTCAATAAACCAAGATGGAGCTTCGAGTAAAGATGTTGGTTGACCAAGATGAAGCTCGAAGATTATATCTAAGTGGTCAACTCTCAAAGCACAAACAATGTACCACGTGAGATCAAGTGATCTAGTGGTATGGTAAGTAATTGTGAATTGTGCTTTGTTACCTAACCCATGCTATGTGTTTGGTATGTCTATGTGGGTTAGGTGTTTCTCATGGGCTTGCATCAAAAGGAAAGATCTCAAGTAGCCTATGTGTGGATGACATCAAGTGGTGATGGTCATCGGGTTCGAGGAGTTCAAGTGCAAGATGAGAAGCCGGAGGTTATATGCTTTGAAGCTTGCGGTCCACATCATGATAATGCTCATGTGAAGATGGGCTTAAGTTAAGGCTTCCCTCATTGCAATATGAGGAATCAATTCAAGCATCTTCACCAAGTGGTTGTGGACAAGAAAGGGATTCCAACTTGAGACAAGAATTGGAGTCATCACCAAGCTCAAGTTGAATATGCAAGGCAAAGGTATACCTTAGCTAGGTTTTCCTAGTTTTGCCGGTCTCATGGTGCTTGGAGGGAGACCGGATTATAGGTTTGATAGTCGTACTATCAAGAGGGACTCTCGGGCAAGTAGCTTGATCATGTCGCGTGTAGAGAGCTCAAACCTTTGCATTACTTGTGTCATTATTTATTGTTGATCTTGGGTGGTTCTCTATGTGAGGACCTTGGGCTTTTCCATAGCTTCAAAGCGAGCCCAAGATCATCAATTTCAGAGTCCGTATGCCAAAGTTATCATTGTTTTAGTGGGCTGCTGCAGGCTGTTCTGGGTACCCCGTGGACACGGGGTTTTTGACCCCCATGGGCACAGGGCCCCGTGCACACGGGCCTGTACCATGTGCACGGGACCCCGTGGGCACGGGGTCTAAACCCCCGTTGGCACGGGGTGTCCAGGAAGTGTCCGTTGGAGCCCCAACGGCTAGTTTTGGAAGTTGGCTATAAAAGAGCCCTTCCTCCCCACCGGTTTGGGGGCTGTTCATTCACATTCTAAACATCATTTTGAGCCTCTTACCACCTCTCCCAAACCCCTATCTCCCTTCTAAGTGAAGGGTGATTTGTGGATGGATCTTGGAGTCATTTATTGATTTCCTCCATTGCATCCCCTCTCTTCAATCTCCCACTTTCTTGAGTTGCATCTTGTGAGATTGAGAGAGTGAGTTGAGCATTTGTTGCTTGACCTTGCATTGCATTTGTTGCATCGGTTTGAGCTCCCCGCATCGATTTGTTCGAGTGAGAGCCTGTGAGTTTGTTACTCTTGGAGGCTTCGCCTCCTAGACGGTTTGGTGATACATTGAGAAGATTGTGAAGAGGCCTATGTGGCCAAGGTTCCCTCGGAAGCTTCCTTTTGTGGCGTGCTCCGGGGAAGGGTGTTGAAGTGGCCTAGGTGGTCAAGTTCCTCCGGAAGCTTCCGTGGTTGTGGTGTGCTCCGGAGAGGTTTGTAAAGGTGTGGTGGTCGCCTTCAAGACCAACCCTAGTGAATCGAGGCTCATCCGTTGGGGGTGACTCGAAAGGGAGAATACGGTGAGTCACTTGGTGACGCCCCAGAGCTTTGGCTACGGCACCGCTCTAACGGAGATTAGCACTCTCACGAGTGTGAACTTCGGGATAAATCCGCATCCCCGACTCACTTGTGGTTATCTCATACCCACACCCTTTACTTTCCGCAATTCATACTTGCCCATATTGATATATCTTGTGATAGTTGAATTGCTTAGTTGTTCCTTCATTTCCATATCTTGTGATATAGTTTGTGCTTGCTAGTTTGCTTAATTGCCTATCTTGTTTAGCATAGGTTGTTGGTGCACTTAGTTGAGCCTAGCATATTTAGGATTTGTGCTTGAAAACTATCCGTTAGTTTAATTCCGCATTAGGATAAAGCCAAATCCGTAAAAGTTTTAAAACTCCTATTCACCCCCCCCCTCTAGTCATCATCTAGATCATTTCAACAATGAAGAAGAAGAGGACGATGACAGCTATCCTGGCCATGGGTTCCCTGAATACGATGATACAACAATGGGGGAAGAAGCTGAGCCGGCAATGCGGGAAGAAGCTGAGCCGGCAATGCGGGAAGAAGCTGAAGAAGAGGCATCAGATGAGCCCGTTGATGATCTAGGTCGGGCCATTGCCGATGCAAAGAGAAACTGCGCAAGTGATTTGGAGAAGAAGAATTTGCAGCGCATGTTAGAGGATCACAAAAAAATGTTGTACCCGAATTGCGTAGGTGACAAGAAAAAGCTGGGCACCACACTGGAATTGCTGCAATGGAAGGCAGAGAATGGTGTATCTGACAAGGGATTTGGAAAGTTGCTGGTAATGATAAAGGATATGCTTCCAAAGGACAACGAATTGCTCGAGAGTACGTACGAAGCAAAGAAGGTTGTCTGCCGTCTAGGGTTAGAGGTGCAGAAGATACATGCATGCCCTAATGATTGCATCCTCTACCGCGGTGAGTACGATGATTTGAACGCTTGCCCGGTATGTGGTGCATTGCGCTATAAGATCAGCCGCGATGACCCTGGTGATGTCGAGGGCGAGCGCCCCAGGAAGAAGATTCCTGCCAAGGTGATGTGGTATTCTCCTATAATACCACGGTTGAAACGTTTTTTTCCAAAACAAAGAGCATGCCAAGGCGATGCGATGGCATAGAGAAGACCGTAAGAAAGACGGAAAGTCGAGAGTACCCGCTGACGGGTCGCAGTGGAGAAAAATCGAAAGAAAGTACGGGAAGGAGTTTGCAGATGACTCAAGGAGCGTATGGTTTGGTCTAAGCGCAGATAGCATTAATCCTTTTGGGGAGCAGAGCAGCAACCATAGCACCTGGCCTGTGACTCTATGTTTTTATAAACTTCCTCCTTGGTTGTGCATGAAGCGGAAGTTCATTATGATGCCAGTGCTCATCCAAGGCCCTAAGCAACCCGGCAACGACATTGATGTGTACCTAATGCCATTAGTTGAAGAACTCTTACAACTGTGGAATGGAACAGGTGTACGTGCGTGGGATGAGCACATGGGGGAAGAATTTGACCTAAAGGCGTTGTTGTTCGTGACCATCAATGATTGGCCTGCTCTTAGTAACCTTTCAGGACAGACAAACAAGGGATACCGCGGATGCACGCACTGTTTGGATGATACCGACAGTATATATTTGAATAGTTGTAAGAAGAATGTGTACCTGGGACATCGTCGATTTCTTCCGAGCAGGCATCCCGTAATAAAGAAAGGCAAGCATTTCAAAGGTGAGGCGGATCACCGGACGAAGCCTCGCCACCGTACTGGTGCTGATGTACATGATATGGTCAAGGATTTGAAGGTGATATTTGGAAAGGGTCCTGGCAGACAACCTGTTCCGAAGGACGCTGACGAACGCGCACCCATGTGGAAGAAGAAATCTATATTTTGGGACCTGCCATATTGGAAAGACCTAGAGGTCCGCTCCGCAATCGACGTGATGCACGTGACGAAGAATCTTAGCGTGACCCTGCTTGGCTTCTTGGGCGTGTATGGGAAGACAAAAGATACACCTGAGGCACGGGAGGACCAGCAACGTATGCACGGAGAAGACGGCATACATCAGGGTCATGCAAGCTACGCTCTTACCAAAGAAGAGAAGGAAATCTTCTTTGAATGCCTGCTTAGTATTAAGGTACCGTCTGGCTTCTCGTCGAATATAAAGGGAATAATAAACATGGCAGAGAAAAAGTTCCAGAACCTAAAGTCTCATGACTGCCACGTGATTATGACACAACTGCTTCCGGTTGCATTGAGGGGGCTTCTACCGGAAAACGTTCGATTAGCCATTGTGAAGCTATGTGCATTTCTCAATGCAATCTCTCAGAAGGTAATCGATCCAGAAATCATACCAAGGTTACAGAATGATTTGGTGCAATGTCTTGTCAGTTTCGAGTTGGTGTTCCCACCATCCTTCTTCAACATCATGACGCACATCCTAGTTCACCTATGCGAAGAGATTAACGTTTTGGGTCCTGTATTTCTACACAATATGTTCCCCTTTGAGAGGTTCATGGGAGTCCTAAAGAAATATGTTCATAACCGTGCTAGGCCAGAAGGAAGCATCTCCAAGGGCCATCAAAATGAGGAGGTCATTGAGTTTTGTATTGACTTTATTCCTGACCTTAAGCCGATTGGTGTTCCTGAATCGCGGCATAAGGGCAGACTGGATGGAAAAGGCATGCTAGGAGGGGAACAAATAATATGTATGGACGGACATTCTCTCACTGAAGCACACTACACAGTTCTACAGAATTCCGCCTTGGTGGCTCCATATATGGATGAACACAAGAATTTGCTACGCTCCAAACACCCAGAGCGGTCTGATGACTGGATTACACGTGAACAAACCAGGAGTTTCGCCAGCTGGTTGCAGACACGTACCATGCATGACACCTCTATTGAAGATGACCTGTACTTGCTGTCCCAGTTACCATCTTCGAATATAATGACTTTCAAAGGGTACGAGATAAATGGTAATATATTTTACACGATCGCTCAAGATAAGAAGAGCACCGACCAAAACAGTGGTGTCCGCTTTGATGCAGAAACCAAGATGGGAAAGGAAACATATTATGGTTATATACAGGACATATGGGAACTTGACTATCGGTGTGGCTTAAAGGTCCCTTTGTTTCGGTGCAAATGGGTCAATATGACACGAGGCAGGGTAACGGAAGACCCGTAGTACGGAATGACAACAGTGGATCTCAACAATCTTGCGTATGCAGACGAACCATTCATCCTAGCCAATGATGTGGCACAGGTTTTCTATGTGAAGGACATGTCTACCAAGCCAAGAAAAAGAAAAGATAAGGAAGCGAATGCATCGTACAATGAGCCAAAGCGGCACATAGTTCTTTCTGGGAAGAGAAACATCGTGGGAGTGGATGACAAGACAGACAAGTCAGAAGATTATGAAAAGTTTGATGAAATTGCTCCATTCACAGTGAATATTGACCCGAGCATCCCGTTAAATGATGAAGATTTTCCATGGTTACGGCGCAAAGGAACACACGCGAAGAAAAAGTTTCACACTCAAAGATGTGGGATGTGATCGGCTTCACTATCATCACTTTCTTCTGTGTTTCACACCCAGAGGGGAATCTCTGTAATAGTTAGGGTAGTTATGTGTTTTGGCATTTGAAACGCGAAGAAATTTTCTGTGCAAACAAATTCTTTCATGCCTTTACTGATTTTTAAAGTTAAGTTATTCACAAACTAGTGATTCACACTAATTTCAAATAATTCAAAATTTAAACTATTCAAATTTGAAAACTACGGGCACTAACAGAAAGTTTGTAATTTTTTGTACCTAAAGCAAAAATATTCACAAAGAAACTCTAAATACACAAAAAAAACAACACAAAAATAAATAAAGCAAAAAATAAATAAAAGCCCGCCTACTAGGCCAGAGCGGCCTGCATACGACTAGAAACCCAACCTGTTGTTGGGCCAGGATGCAGGCCCGCAAAGGCCAAGTGGGCCCACAGGGCAGCAAAGAACACGTAGGCCCAGTAGGCCTGCTTTGGAGAGGAGCTCGAGAGAGCGACCGCACGGGGGTTTATAAACCAGTGCGGTCGCCCCTCGGCTAGCGAGGTGGGACTAAACTTGCCGCACCATACCTGCGCCAGCGCACCCCCTTTAGTACCGGTTTGTGCCACCACCCGGTACTAAAGGGGGTCGCTTCCCGCCGCTTGGGCTGGCCAAAATTGGCCTTTAGTACCGGTTGGTGGCACAAACCGGTACTAAAGGCCCTTCCTATATAAACAACACTTATGAAAAATTCAGTTTCTCATCTGGCTTCTTCTCCTCTGCACCGTCGCCCGCCGCCCCCGTCGCCGCCCCGTCCCCGTCGTCCCCGTCCCCTCATCCCCGTCGTCACCGCCGCCCCGTCCCGACCCGTCCCACGTCGTCCCCGTCCCCGTCGTTGGCGCCGCCCTGTACGTCCCCGTCGTCGTCGCCGCCCCGGCCCGTCCGTCCCCGTCCCCGTCATTGTCGCCCCGTTCCTGTCCCCGTCGTCGTCATCCCCGCGCCCGTCACCGTCCCCGTCGCCGCGCGCCCGGCCCCCGTCGCCGCCCCCCGTCGTCCCTCGCCTTGCCGGTGAGCGCGCGCACACACATACATTTTTTAGTTAGAAATGTTAGAATTGTTAGAATAGTTAGAAATGTTAGAATTGTTAGAATAGTTAGAAATGTTAGAATTGTTAGAAATTTTTCTGTTTTTTAGTTATAGAAATAGTTATAAAAAAAGTTAGAATTGTTAGAAATTTTTCTGTTTTTTAGATATAGAAATAGTTATAAAAATGTTAGTTATATATATAGAAATGTTATAATTATTTCTGTTTTTAGTTATAGAAATATTAGAAATGTTAGTTATATATAGCATTGTTAGAAATGTTATAGAAATGTTAGTTATATAGAAATGTTAGAAATTTTAGTTATCAAAATCCAATCATTAAAAAATGTTACTTTTTGCGGGCATATAGCTAGTATTTGTTCTCGACGATGCCCGACCCGCATCCTCGCCGTCGACATGTCCGCGACGACGTCCGACTGACCCATGTCCGGGACTGGGCTCCGCCGGGCTGGCACTGGGAGGTGCTGCCTGGAGGGGCGCGCCGCTTGATGAGGAACCCGGCCCCGGGTCCCGTCGTCGACCCTGATCTCGTTTGGTGGCGTTCGCGTGGGCCAGTTTCGGCGCGGAGGGAGCCGGCCCAGCCGGAGGTGGTATGGCGCCGTGTCAGGGAGGAGGACGATCACGTCCATCGCTACATGGTTGCGTTAGAGGGCGGTAGGTTCTCCAATACATGGCAGTTTCTTCAGGGATCTCACTTCAGCTATGATCCTGTGAGGGTTCCTTCTCTTTGGGTGTCCACCGCCCGCGCCGCAGGAACCGCGAGTGTCCTAGATTCTTCTGTAGTATTCGATCTTTATTAGCTACCTAGCCAGTGATATATTCGATATTATATCTATTATTCGAGACGATGTATTCGAGATTATATCTATTATTCGAGACGATGTTTTTGAGATTATATCTATTATTCGAGACGATGTATTCGAGATTATATCTATTATTTGAGACGATGTAATTTGAATACTAAATTGTTTTATATTTCTTTTGGATTAGTTAAATAAAAGCTATGGCAGACAATACCGGCAGAGAGGGAGAACATGCCATGTTCGATATGATACGCCATCCTCACGGGCCAGATGATGATCAGAATGAAGAAGATTATGACGGCTCCGAATTTCTAAACAACACCGGAGAGGGTGATATGATATTCGATCGCGACGACCGAATTGATGAGGTCATGAACTATGATTATGAAGATGACAAAGAAAATATTGATCTTGAAACAACAAAGACCGGCGAGGTATATATATTTATATAAGCAGGCATCTGGTGATCATCACATGTTTTAAATGACTTGAAGATATATTAACGAATTGATCTTTGTTCTTTCAGCCATCCGGATCGAGCACATCTTCAGGCAAAAAGACGAAACGAGGCCCGAACAAAAAGTTGAAGGAGGGCGTAAAGTACAATATCGAGGCAATCAGACCTAATGGCGAACCATTAGCGCCTAAGAAGATTGCGGACAAGTTCGTTCGTCAGTGCAGAGTTCTTGTGAAGGACCAACTCCCGATCTCCCTTCGAGAATGGAGAGAGCCAGCAAAAGACAAAAGACAAAAAGACAAAAAGGATGCTGCTCCACGTCCAGATGTTACTTTTGTCGACAAAAAACACAAAGATCTGCTTTGGGATACTCTCATGGAACATTTCACCCTACCAGATCATTTCACAGAAGCAGATGTGCAGAAAGTCAAGGACGCTGCTCTTAGGAAGATGGCGGTTGCATTCAAGAACCACAAGAATCGTGAATGGGACAAGTACGTCAAGGGAGGAAGGAAGACTCCAGTATTCGAGGGAACACTAGAGAACCAACGTGCTCATTGGGATGATTTCGTGAAATTCAAGGATTCGGAATTAGCTAAGGAACGGTCGAGAATAAACAAGAAGAATGCCGAAAAAAAGATAAGTTCCATAAGCTGGGGCCAGGTGGCTATGCGGTGGCAATGCCTAAGTGGGATAAGTCTGAGAAAGAGATGGAGGATGCAGGTGTCACTCCGGTTACTAAGAGCTGGCCCCCCAGGTGCAGGACTTGGTTCTATGCGCATGGGGGGGAGTTGGACCCAAAGACAGGCAATGTTTCGACAAGGGCAAGTCTGAAGGGAGCCGACGATGCGATACTTGTTGCAATAGAAGAGGCACGATCGGGGGTGTTCCAGCCCAACAGAGAGAACGGTGAGCTTACGCGTGCCCTGGGAAATCCTGAACACCCGGGAAGAACACGAGGCAAGGGCGCTATTCCGTGGTATGAGGGGTTTTCAGACTGGAACACCGACTACAGAACCCATGCGAGAAAGAAGATTGCGGAGGAGAAGAAGAGGAAGATGGAGGAGGAGCAGAGGAAGCGGGACTATGAACGCCTTCAAGGCCTAGAAGCAAGTCAAGCGGAATTGGCAGTCAAATTCCAGCGGCAGCAGGAGCAGATCGACTCACTTACCCAACAAAGGGGGTCTCAGCAGCTAGTGAATGATCCAGCATTGGATAGCACTGCCCCATCCATGCCGAGAAGCAGCGTGGGTTCCGCCCCGGACGACGCAATGCTGGATAGATACCCCGTGGATGACATCACGGAGAACACTAACTGCGAGCTACACGTCAAAATGAAGAACATATCCATGAAGGTGGCGGACGCCGTTGCTTTTACAAATCCCCCCGAGGCAACCTTCCATTGCAACCCGATTCCGGCAGGCTATGCTCGTGTCTTGGTTGATGAGGTGGTGGACCCATATTCGGAGCTACATCTTGACATTCCTGGAGGTGACGACGAGCACTTTCTCGGAGAGGCCAAACATCGTATCATCCTATGGAAAAAGGATTGCATCATCTTTCGAAGGCCGCCGACACCGCGTCAGCCGACTCCTCGTCGAAGTCCGCCACCGAGTCAGCAGACTCCCGCTCCTGCAAGTCCACCAAGTCCGGCAAAGTGTCAGGCCACTCCTCCTCCAAGTCCGGCAAAGTGTCAGGCTACTCCTCCTCCTCCAAGTCCGCCACAGCGTCAAACGTCCACTCCTCCTCCAAGTACGGCACAACCTCAAGCCACTCCTCCTCCAAGTCCGGCACAGCTTCAGGCCACTCCACCTCGTCCAACTCAGCCACGTCAGCCGTCTCCGCCGCCTCAGCAATCGCAGAAGAGACACCCCGCAGCTATGGTGCGTAGCGGTACGAGTCGAGGTAGTACAGGAAGTACAGGCGGAGGCAAGCGATATAAATATGGTCCAAGCCTCATGCCTCTTCCGCAGAGGCCTTATGAAAAGTCCGAGGAGGAAAACGCAGCCATATCGAAGGCCGAGGTGGAAGCCCATTTTGCACCGAAACCGCCACGGCCGCCAAGGGAGAAAGTGCCTGAGGAAACGATTGACCACTTCATTCGTGTGGCTCAACCACCAGCTCCCAAGCCTGTTGACACAGACTATGAGCGCCACATCAGGAAGTTAAATCGAGCACGTCTACGTAAGGAGGCGAGCTCAGGATCGAGCAAACAACAAGCAGCTGTCAAAAATGCGGGAAAACCATTCCCCAGCTGGGAGAACAGGCGGCGCAATCGATCCCCTCGCTTGTTGTGCCAACAACACATGACAGTACGCGCGCCCAATATTATTATGGGCAAACAATTTACGTTTCCGAGGTGGGTAATGTGGTAATAACCAAGGACCATATAATGCAGGCTGAAGTTCTCAACATCACTGTTGGACAACTCCTCGAGATCGAGCCCATGTCTGTGCTTACAGATGATGAAATAAAACGGAAATATGTCCGGGGCCAACCTTTGGTCGAGCCAGAAAAGGTCAAGAACCTCCCAACGAGAATGTATGAATTGCATCAATGGTACATGAACATTACCAAGATTTCAGATCGATTGTCCCTCATGGTGAATGTCAAGGAGGAGCATTACTTTCATGAGAAAGCTCTGTCCGTTGAGTATTCTGAACTGTTTCAGTTATACAATCAAGACGCACTCGACAAATCTATTGTCAGTTGCTATTGTCTGTAAGTGATTTCTTTCTGTAATTTAAGTCTCAAGCTAGCTGTAGTGATCCTTTTGATCAATCATTACCTGTAATTATTCTCACTATATTCTTTTCTGTGATATTATGCAGGATGAAGATGTATGAAATGAGAAAAGGTGGACGCTTTGGCATTGGGTTCATTGACCCAAACACCGTTAATGAATACACATGGCTAATAAATCCACATCATGAAAAGGACGTAGAGGACAACATGCTAGAGTTCTTGAAGCGCCTCAAATACAATGAAGATATACTACTTCCTTACAACTTCCAATGAGTCACACTGTCTTGTACTACAAATTCTTTATTTTTGCGTACTAGCTAGCTACATGTTTTTTGCTTACATATGCCCGCTTAATTAATACATGCAAACGTGTGTGCATGCAGATTTCACTGGATCTTGTGTATAATTAAAGTTGACACCGGAACAATTGAAATACTGGACTCACTACTCAAAGCAAATACTGACTATAACATCTTGTTTGGGATAGTCAACAGGTAATTTCAATCATTATTAACTATATATCTCGGCCTATTTAGTTCGTCATTTCATGATATGAACTATTTAATAATCCCTTTATTTATTTTCTTTGTCGACGGGCAGGGCTTGGGCAAGGTTCATCAGCGTCACGGAAGGCGAATGGAAAACAAAGGTTAAATGGTTTCGATCCAAGGCAAGTAATTAAGTAGTACTAGCTAGCTAGCTAGCTGTCATCTCTTTAATTATCATGCTTGATTAATTATTATCTGATCAAATTCCATTCTCGTAAAGGCCCTGAAGCAGGCGCAGGGGACTGATCTGTGTGCATTCTGCGTTTGCAAGAACATTCGCATGATGGCGTCCGAAAGGAGCAGATCTCAAAGACAGGAATGGGTATGCTTGTCAGAACACTATTCACAATTTTTACACCATTATCGATATCTAGTCACACAACTAATACACATGCATATTGATCTCCTTCTTAACAGTTCAAAGAGGTGCGGGAGAAGCTCCTAGAAACGGAGCGCGTAGAAGCACTTCAAGAGGAAATAGCGGGATTTTTGCTCGACCAGGTCATAAATCCGAAGGGAGAATACTATTACCCGCTACCGCCCCCATGAAAACCACTTCCAATTGTCATCGTGCTCCGAAGGCACCAATTAGACTAATGCCACTGGCTTCGGAGGCAACATGCATATGTAGGAGAAATTGTATATAGCTATACACGTGTGTATGTGTGAATTAATTAATATGGTGGTTTGTGAGACATTGATGATATATATATGCATGATTGGTTCTACTAGAAATTCTATTTATATATATATATATATATATATATATATATATATATATATATATATATATATATATATATATATATATGCATAACGTGTACAATATGTAGTATCGTAAAATACTAGCAAACGAAAAAGAATTAAAATGGAAACACAAAATTAAATGAAAAAGAAATCATAAAACTAAAAAAAACCCAAACCTTATAGTACCGGTTGGTCTTACCAACCGGTACTAAAGGGCTCCAGGCCCACGGAGCTGGCTCGTGCCACGTGGTTGCCCTTTAGCACCGGTTCGTGCTGAACCGGTACTAAAGGGAGGGGGGGCTTTAGTGCCCACACTTTAATGCCGGTTACCGGCACTAAAGGGCCTTACGAACCGGTGCTATTGCCCGGTTCTACACTAGTGCATGATGCCCAAGAGTGGACGGCTCATCCTAATTACATCCGTGTTATGTTCCATCCCAATCCACTCGATGTTTGCACTGGATTTGCCACCGAAGACGCTAACGGCCCTTGTCAAAATCTGTCGTGGATTCTTGTGGTGTGGAAAACAAGAGTCGAACGGTGGAAACTGCGCAGTGGCATGGGACTTGGTGTGTACGCCAAAGTGGGTAGGTGGCCTTGGCATTCCAAACCTACATTGGCTCAACAAAGCACTACGGTCGAGATGGCCATGGCTGCAAAGATTGTAAAGGATATTGCTATTACTTAAATAAAATCGGCAAAAAAATTTAAAAATCCCCTTCCTTTTGCTCTTCCCAGTCCCAATACTCTCCGGTTGTTCTCTCCCAAAAAGAAAACTCACCAATCGTACCGCGAATTCGTGATTAAATCGCTTGGTTATCTACAAGAACTACGTGAGTCAGTCTACACAGTCCAGAGTATGCATCAAAGGCTACATAGTAATCATCGTGTGCACATTTCGATCGAAATGAAAACCAAAGGAAACATCACAGGCAAGCTATCACCGGCCTTATTAGTCAGCGAACATCAGACAATTACACGTTTCTATGGGGAATCAGTTCCAGGACCGGACATCATGGATCGTCCATGGCCAGCTATACTACTGTACTGTACCTTCGATACATCGCCACAAGCCGGATCGCTTATCGACGTGGTGATGCCGCGACGGTGGTAGCACATACTGCGAGCTCTGCAAGCTCTGGTGCCGCTGAGACAGCGACATCGCTGGCTGAGAGCTCTTGTGCTGCTGCCGCGGTGATAGTGCGGGCTGCGAACTCTGGTGCTGATGTAAGTTCGCGGGCTGAGAATCTGGGTGTTGCCGCCTCAAGCACCGGCGCTGCTGCGGCGATGCACCGCGGACTGCGAGTTCTGTTCCTGCTGCGACAACTCCTCCCTCAACTGGAGCCTCAGCTGCTGCTGATGTTGCCGCAAGTCCTGGTGGTGTTGTAACGGCAGCATCGTGGACTGCGAGCTCCGTTGCTGCTCGGACAATGACTCCTTGGACTGGAAGCTCTGGTTCTGCTGTGACGGTGCCAACAATAAGCTCGGGCGTTGCGGCAAGCTTTGGTGCTCCTGCAAGAGTGACGTCGCGGACTGCAAGCTCTAGTGCTGCTGTAACGATGGCGGCGTCGTGGACTGTGAGCTCCGTCGATGCTGGGACGGCGACTCCTCGGTCTGGAAGCTCTGGTTTTGCTGCAATGATGCCAGCAGTAAGCTCGGGCGTTGCGGCAAGCTTTGGTGCTCCTGCAACAGCGACGTCGCAGGTTTCAAGCTCTGATTCTGCTTCAACGATGCTAGCAATAAGCTCGGTCGTTGCGGCAAGCTTTGGTGCTCCTGCAACAGTGACATCGCAGGCTTCAAGCTCTTGTTCTGTTGCAATGATGCCAGCAGTAAGCTCGGGCGTTGCGGCAAGTTTTGGTGCTCCTGCAACAGCGACGTCGCAGGCTTCAAGCTCTGGTTCTGCTGCAACGATGCTAGCTGTAAGCTCGGGCGTTGCGGCAAGCTTTGGTGCTCCTGCAATAAGGACGTCGCAGGCTGGTTCTGCTGCAACGATGCCAGCAGTAAGCTCGGGCGTTGCGGCAAGCTTTGGTGCTCCTGCAACAGCGACGTCGCAGGCTTCAAGCTCTGGTGGTGATGCTCCAGGGCAAGGGAGGGTGCCGAGCCGGTGTTGGCGTCGCGGGCACGATAGCTAGCGGCGAACTGCTTCGCCAGGCCGACGATGCCGACCCAGGCGGCGATCTTATCCTCGACCTTCTGGAACCTGGCGGCCGTCGGGCCGCTTGTCAGCAGCTTCATGAGCTCCGCGCCGAAGCCGCCTGGCTGCTGGGACTCGACAAGCTCGAGCGCTTCTTGGAGCGCATCCTTCAGCATCTCCAGCGGGGGCGTTCTCAGCCTCGCCGTGTAGCTGCTGGCGCTGCTGCTCGTGCTCGCAGTGGAGGAGTCGAGGAGGAGGATGTCGCTGATGGCGCTCGCGCGGTTGGCAAGGTCAAGGCACCTCTCACTGTTCTCCCGGGCCGTCGCAGCCGCCTTCACTATCTCCTGCACCACGTGGGCGATCACGCTCACCACCTCCATGATCGATCTAGATCAAGTGTCGATCGACGTTGCTTGTGAGTTCTCGATGGATGAATGAAGAGGTGGAAGGAGGACGGCTTACCTACTGGACGAAGGCTTGAGTCGATTTGGGCGGCTTATAAAAGCTTGTGATAACTTAATTAATGATCAACTTGCGTTAAAAAGGAGAGCTTTCTGCTTAGAGTTGGAAAAACGCGGTTGCTAGACAAGAGTCGTGGCGAAGAAGATAGGTACCTGGGTCAAGCAAAGCAAGACGCCGTTGCATGGTATTGGCGAGACGGTGAAAGTGCCCTTCACGCCGTCCGTTTTTTAGTGTTGTGTGGCAGCGCCTTTTGACACTCTTTGCGTGCCCTTCATGTCGTCCGTTCTTTAGTGTTGTGTCATGGGGTCTTTTGACACTCTTCGTGTCATCCAATTTGCCCGAAGGCGCAGCCGGGTCACCCGCGCGAAATCACTAGTTGAGGAGTACTCGTTGCAAAGATCACTTCAACTCTCTAGTTTGCGAAAAGTGTCGCACATGCAGTGCGTCACTTATCGCAACAGTTTTCCCTTTTTCATAGATTCGTTTATTCAAAACGTTTTATCTCTTAAATCGTGCGTTCAAATCTCAAACCGCTTTCATCATTGGATTCCTCGCGCCGAGATCCTCAAAAATAGATCCTACATTCATAGGTTTTGACGAACTTTTTTTCACGAAAAACACTAGCCAGAAAAACCGGACAAAAAACTGAATCGGGAGCACGGGTTTTCCCTTTACGAAAGAGGCACGCCCGTGCCTCTCACGAAATCACAACCGTGCCTCTCGCGGAAGCAAAATCGTGACTCTCGCGAAAGAAAAAAAAGAAAACTCATTTTTTTGTTTCCGAGGAGGCACGGTCATGACTCTCTCGAAAGCCCACCCGTGCCTCTCGTGGAAGCAAAACTGTGACTCTAGCGAAAGGAAGAAAAGAGAAAACATGTTTTTTTTATTTCCGAGGAGGCACGGCCATGACTCTCACGAAAGCACACCCCTGCCTCTCGCGGAAAGCAAAACCGTGACTCTCGTGAAAGGAAAAAAAAGAGAAAACAAGTATTTTTTTTGTTTTCGAGGAGGCACGGCCAGGACTCTCACGAAAGCACACCCGTGCCTCTCGCGGAAGCAAAACCGTGACTCTCGCGAAAGGAAAAAAAGAAGAGAAAACGCGTTTTTTTGTTTTCGAGGAGGCACGGCCATGACTCTCGCGAAAGCTCACCCGTGCCTCTCACGGAAGCAAAAACCGTGACTCTCGCGAAAGTAAAAAAAATATAGAAAACGTGTTTTTTTTCCGAGTAGGCACGGTCATGACTCTCGCGAAGGCACAACCAGGCCTCTCGCGAAAGCAAAACCGTGACTCTCGCGAAAAAACGCATTTTTTTCATTTACGAGGAGGCACGGCCATGACTCTCTCACGAAAGCACACCCGTGCCTCTCGCGGAAGCAAAACCGTGACTCTCATGAAAGGAAAAAAAAAGAAAACGCGTTTTTTTTTGTTTTCGAGGAGGCACGGCCAGGACTCTCGCGAAAGCACACCCGTGCCTCTCACGGAAGCAAAACCATGACTCTCGCGAAAGGAAACAAAAAAAGAAGAGAAAACGCGTTTTTTCGTTTTCGAGGAGGCACGGCCATGACTCTCGGGAAAGCACACCCGTGCCTCTCACGGAAGCAAAACCGTGACTCTCGCAAAAGTAAACAAAAAATACAGAAAATGCGTTTTTTTTTCGTTTCCGAGTAGGCACGGTCATCACTCTCGCGAAGGCACAACCAGGCCTCTCGCGGAGGCAAAACTGTGACTTTCGTGAAAAAAGACGCATTTTTTTCGTTTCCGAGGAGGCACGGTCATGACTCTCTCACAAAAGCACACCCATGCCTCTCGCGGAAGCAAAACCGTGACTCTCGCAAAAGAAAAAAAAAGACAAAACGCATTTTTTTCCGTTTCTGAGGAGGCACGGCTATGACTCTCGCGAAAGCACACCTGTGCCTCTCGAGGAAGCAAAACCGTGACTCTCGCGAAAGGAAAAAATAAATGAGAAAACATGTTTTTTTTCATTTCCGAGGAGGCACGGCCATGACTCTCGCGAAAGCACACCCGTGCCTCTCACAGAAGCAAAACCGTGACTCTCGCGGAAGGATAAAAAAGAGAAAACGCGTTTTTTTCATTTTCAAGGAGGCATGGACAGGACTCTCGCGAAAGCAAAATCGTGACTCTCGCGAAAAAAAAAGAACGCATTTTTTTCGTTTTCGAGGAGGCATGGCCATGACCCTCGCGAAAGCACACCCGTGCCTCTCGCGGAAGCAAAACCGTGACTCTCGCGAAAGGAAAAAAACAGAAAACGCGTTTTTTTTCGTTTCCGAGTAGGCACGGCCATGACTCTCGCGAAAGTACACCCGTGCCTCTCGCGGAAGCAAAACGGTGACTTTCACGAAAGAAAATAAAAATAAAACACATTTTTTCGGTTTCCGAGGAGGCACGACCATGACTCTCGCGAAAGCACACCCGTGCCTCTCGCGGAAGCAAAACCGCGACTCTCGCGAAAGAAAAAAAAGAAAACGCGTTTTTTTTCATTTCCGAGGAGGCACGACCATGACTCTTATGAACGCACACCGGTGCCTCTCGCGAAAACAAAACCGTGACTCTCGCGAAAGGAAAAAAATGAAAAACACATTTTTTTCCGTTTTCGAGAGGCATGGCCGTGACTCTCGCAAAAGCAAAACCGTGCCTCTTGCAGAAGGAAAACCGTGACTCTCATGAAAGGGGAAAAAAAGAAAACTCGTTTTTTCACGATTTTTTTTAAATTTTTTTGTCTAAAAGCTAAGGAGGACCGTGGAAAACCAAAACGTCGAAAAAAATTAAAAAACCATTTGAATAGCCGAAAACACGTGCGAAAAAATAAAAATAAAAAATAAAATTTGAAGGGAGCGCCTAGAGCGCGAAACGTGGGGACTGACTGATAGCGCGCCAAGTGACGCTGATCATTGCGAGGCTCCCGAAAGAGCGCTCGTTAACTAATGAACAAGTGGGGTCCATGACAAGTGGACTGCAGGCGTTGTCAGGGCTAGCGTCATGTGGGGATTTTGACCACGCACGCGTGTGCCCTCCCGTGCTCTGGGACGCGCCTGCGTGCGTCGTCCTGACCGGGCACTGAGTGGGCTTCCCAGCCCGTATATGAAGGAGGTTGTCTGCCCGTCACGAGGCCTGGACGGCTGACGTGGGATAAGAAGTGTAATGGCGGTTGCCCTGCCCGGTGCGGCAAAGGGCCGGCTAGCACATCCGAACTCGGCCTCGGCCTGGTGGGCTGTCCGGTCCTTCTCTTACCGCAGTTGTGATTTGCTAGAAGCTCGCTGTTTTACGTCAGCCACCGCGCATATTGCCCTGCCTCTCGCTTTGCTTCACAGCCCTTGTGCACGTTAAATAGTATGGCCACTCATTTATAATACCTAAATAGATCATTTTCATATGTTATTCTTTTTGACATGTAGCCTATCCACATAGCACATCATCTACGTCATTGTTTCGCTACCGGCTTACAGGAGGGACGGAGCACAGGTTGACCAAAGTAGACTTGCATGATAAGGGCCACGTCATCGGTCAGTTACCAGCCACAAGGAAGGACTAGAGGCTCACCACCGCTACAGACCTCTCCCTCGATTCAGCCCACCCAGAACCGATCGAGTTATTTTTATCCTAAAAAAGGACTGACTGTTAGCCTTTCCCATATCCATCTTGTCCCCGATCTTTCCCCACGCTGGCAGTCAGACCCATAGGATCTCGCTCACGACGATGGTCTGCTCCGAACCCACCTCAAGCCGGAGAGTCGGACGAGCTCCACTAATAGAAAGGGGGGCAATGGTCCAGGCCGGTCCAGCCCATTAGTCCCGGTTCAATCCAGAACCGGGACCAATGGGGGCATTGGACCCGGTTCTTGAGCCCCGGGGGCAGGCCGGGCCACGTGGGCCATTGGTCCCGGTTCGTCTAGACCTTTTGGTCCCGGTTGCGGGACGAACCGGGACCAATGTGTCTTGCTCCTGACCCACCACCATTGGTCCCAGTTGGGGGAATGAACCGAAACCAAAGGCTTCCCTTTAGTCCCGGTTCATGCCACGAACCGGGACCAATTAATTGCCTATAGATACCCCACGAGCAGAGCACTCTCATTGCTCTGTTTTTCGTGGCCGGCGAGGAGAGAGCTTTGTGTTGCTCTAGCTCACCTTCTATGCACACGAGGTGTTCGATGGAATGCCTGAGCCACACTACTTAAGCTTTCTCCTCTCCAAGCTCCACCTCCAAGCTCCATTTTTCTCAATATTTGTCTAGGTTTAGCGGTCCGTCACGTCCCGTCCCCGTCTTCACCGCCGTCGATCGCCCGCGCCGATCTCGTCGCCGGCACCACCGTGGTGAGCCTCTTGTTCTTATCTTCTTTCTGAAAGGAAAAAAAACTCTTACTTGTATGTTTATATAGATACTTGTATAATTTTTTTACTTTTATTATTGCATCTTATATAGTGCGATGGTTTTGATATCCGCCCCCGTCGGCCCTCGTCCTGTCTATGATTCAGATGTGGTATATATTATCTTTTCGTAACTATTGGTTCATTTATTGTTTATGACAATTATGCCGACCAACATGACATAGATTTTATTTATCTAGGAGGTTGTTGAACCGGTAATTCCAACCGACCCTATTGTCGAGAGGTTAAATTTAGTTGAAGAAGAAAACAATTTATTGAAGGAAAAAATTAGAAAAATTGAGGAGGAGAAGATGATATTGGAGTTGCATGTTGCGGATGTCGTCGATGATCACAAGATCAAGATGGATGCAATGCGCTTGAAGATTAGAAAGATTAGAAAATATGCCATTCATACCGAGGCTTGGTATCATTATGCCGTTGGATCAGTTGTTACATTGGTTGCGATTATGATCGCATTTGTTTTTGCATTGAAATGTTTTACATAGTTTCAGTGTATGGTTTAATTAATTTAGATGCTCTGCAGAGCTTTATGTTGTTAGATGAGAACTATGTATGTACTTTGGTTTTAATGTGATGATGAACTTCTATTAATTTGGTCACTTAATTATATAATGCACGCAGATGAACCGGCAATGGATGTACGGTTCAAGACACACCTCCGAGTACATTAAGGGCGTGCATGATTTTCTCGAAGTGGCTGAGGCAAACAAGCAAAATGGTTTTATGTGTTGTCCATGCCTTGTATGTGGGAATACGAAGTCTTACTCTGACCGAAAAATCCTCCACACCCACCTGCTTTACAAGGGTTTTATGCCACACTATAATGTTTGGACGAGGCACGGAGAAATAGGGGTTATGATGAAAGATGGCGAAGAAGAAGAGTACAATGACAACTATGTGCCCCCTGAATACGGTGGTGCTCCTGAAGATCAAGAGGAACCAGACGATGTGCACGATGATGCTGCAACGGGCGAAGCTGCTGAAGATCAAGAGGAACCAGACGATGTGCCCGATGATGATGATCTCCGCCGGGTCATTGTCGATGCAAGGACGCAATGCGAAAGTCAAAAGGAGAAGCTGAAGTTCGATCGCATGCTAGAGGACCACAAAAAAGGGTTGTACCCCAATTGCGAAGATGGCAACACAAAGCTGGGTACCGTACTGGAATTGCTGCAGTGGAAGACAGAGAATGTTGTGCCTGATAAAGGATTTGAGAAGCTACTTAAAATATTGAAGAAGAAGCTTCCAAAGGATAACGAATTGCCCGACAGTACATACGCAGCAAAGAAGGTCGTATGCCCTCTAGGATTGGAGGTGCAAAAGATACATGCATGCCCTAATGACTGCATCCTCTACCGCGGTGCGTACAAGGATCTGAATGCATGCCCGGTATGCGGTGCATTACGGTATAAGATCAGACGAGATGACCCTGGTGATGTTGATGGCGAGCCCCCCAGGAAGAGGGTTCCTGCGAAGGTGATGTGGTATGCTCCTATAATACCACGGTTGAAACGTCTGTTCAGAAACGGAGAGCATGCCAAGTTCATGCGATGGCACAGTGAGGACCGTAAGAAAGACGGGAAGTTGAGAGCACCCGCTGACGGGTCACAGTGGAGAAAAATCGAGAGAAAGTACTGGGATGAGTTTGCAAGTGAGCCAAGGAAAGTATGGTTTGCGTTAAGCGCGGATGGCATTAATCCTTTCGGGGAGCAGAGCAGCAATCACAGCACCTGGCCCGTGACTCTATGTATGTATAATCTTCCTCCTTGGATGTGCATGAAGTGGAAGTTCATTATGATGCCAGTTCTCATCCAAGGCCCTAAGCAACCTGGCAATGACATTGATGTGTACCTAAGGCCATTAGTTGAAGAACTTTTAGAGTTGTGGAATGGAAACGGTGTACGTACGTGGGATGAGCACAAACAGAAGGAATTTAACCTAAAGGCGTTGCTGTTCGTGACCATCAATGATTGGCCCGCTCTCAGTAACCTTTCAGGACAGACAAATAAGGGATACCACGCATGCGCGCACTGTTTACTTGACACCGATAGCATATACCTGGCAAGCTGCAGGAAGAATGTGTACCTGGGCCATTGTCGATTTCTTCCGACCAACCATCAATGTCGAAAGAAAGGCAAGCATTTCAAAGGCGAGGCAGATCACTGGAAGAAGCCCGCCATGCGTACCGGTGATCACGTACTTGCTATGGTCAATGATTTACACGTAATCTTTGGAAAGGGTCCCGGCGGACTAGCTGTTCCGAGTGACGCTGGGGGACACGCACCCATGTGGAAGAAGAAATCTATATTTTGGGACCTACCCTACTGGAAAGACCTAGAGGTCCGCTCTTCGATCGACGTGATGCATGTGACGAAGAACCTTTGCGTGAACCTTCTAGGCTTCTTGGACGTGTATGGGAAGACAAAAGATATAGCTGAGGCACGGGAGGACCTGCAACGTTTGCACGGAAAAGACGGCATGCCTCCAAAGCAGTATGAAGGTCCTGCCAGCTATGCTCTTACCAAAGAAGAGAAGGAAATCTTCTTTGAATGCCTGCTTAGTATGAATGTCCCGACTGGCTTCTCGTCGAATATAAAAGGAATAATAAATATGGCAGAGAAAAAGTTTCAGAACCTAAAGTCTCATGACTGCCACGTGATTATGACGCAACTGCTTCCGGTTGCATTGAGGGGGCTTCTACCGGAAAACGTCCGATTAGCCATTGTGAAGCTATGTGCATTCCTCAATGCAATATCTCAAAAGGTGATCGATCCAGAAATCATACCAAGGCTAAGGAGAGATGTGGTGCAATGTCTTGTCAGTTTCAAGCTGGTGTTCCCACCATCCTTCTTCAATATCATGATGCACGTCCTGGTTCATCTAGTTGACGAGATTGTCATTCTGGGCCCCGTATTTCTACACAATATGTACCCCTTTGAGAGGTTCATGGGAGTCCTAAAGAAATATGTCCGTAACCGTGCTAGGCCAGAAGGAAGCATCTCCATGGGCCATCAAACAGAGGATGTCATCGGGTTTTGTGTTGACTTCATTCCTGGCCTTAAGAAGATAGGTCTCCCTAAATCGCGGTATGAGGGGAGACTGACTGGAAAAGGCACGCTTGGAAGGGACTCAATAATATGCAGGGACGGATATTCTTGGTCTCAAGCACACTACACAGTTCTACAGAACTCTACCTTGGTGAGCCCGTATGTCGATGAACACAAGAATAGTCTGCGCTCCAAACACCCGGAGCAGTGCAACGACTGGATTATATGTGAACAGATCAAGACTTTCAGCAGTTGGTTGGAAGCACGTATCAGAGGTGACAACACTGTTTGTGATGAGCTGTACTTGTTATCCAGGGGACCATCTTTGACTGTATTGATTTGGAAAGGATACGAGATAAATGGGAATACATTTTACACGATTGACCAAGATCAAAAGAGCACCAACCAAAACAGCGGTGTCCGCTTTGATGCAACAACCGAGAGAGGAAATGACACATATTATGGTTACATAGTGGACATATGGGAACTTGACTACGGACATGATTTTAAGGTCCCTTTGTTTAAGTGCAAATGGGTCAATGTGTCAGGAGGCGGGGTACAGGTAGACCCACAGTACGGAATGACAACAGTGGATCTGAAAAATCTTGGGTACACTGACGAACCGTTCGTCCTAGCCAATGATGTGGCACAGGTTATCTATGTGAAGGACATGTCTACTAGACCGAGAAAGAGAAAAGATAAGGAAGCGAATACATAATACGATGAGCCAAAGCGCCACATAGTTCTTTCAGGAAAAAGGGACATCGTGGAAGTGGAGGACAAGACAGACATGTCTGAAGATTATGAAAAGTTTCATGAAATTCCTCCCTTTAAAGTCAAGGCTGACCCCAGCATCCTGATAAACAATGAAGATTATCCATGGTTACGGCGCAATAAGCAAATGACACAAGCGAAGAAAAAGTGAAGACTTTCTCCCGCAACTATTATGATGATACCATGCCAACTTTGTAACTGACGAGTATGATACCATTGTCCGTTTTGTACATGCACATGCTATGTGTGGGTCAATTTATGATACCATGCCAACTTTCAACTTTTTCAGAGTTCATTTGAAATGCTTTAATGTCTTATGGTTCGGCCCTCGTAATAATTAAAAATAGTAACAATAAGTACTTTGTTGTAAGTAGAAACAAAATAAAATAAATAAAGCAAGAAAGAAAACAAAAAAACAAAAAAAATGGAAAGTTTATAATTTTCCTAAAACTAAAAGCAAAAAGAATTAAAAAATAAAGCAAAAAACAAAAAAAAAATAATGCAGAAAACAAAACAAAAAAACAACAATAAGTATTTTGTTGTAAGTAGAAACAAAATAAAATAAAGCAAGAAAGAAAACAAAAAAACAAAAAAAGTGGAAAGTTTATAATTTTCCTCAAACTAAAAACAAAAAGAATTTAAAAATAAAGCAAAAAACAAAAGAAAATAAATAATGCAGAAAACAAAACAGAAAAACTGGAAAAAAATAAAAATAGCAACAATAAGTAAAGAAAACAAAAAACAAAAAAAATGCCCCCTACTGGCCCCCCACGGCCTGAATACGACTTGAATCCCTACTTTGGGCCAGGATTCAGGCCCGCAGTATGCCCAGAAGGCCCATCAGGCAAAGCAGTCGCAAGTAGGCCCATAAGCCTGCAGTAGAGAGGAGTTCGAGAGGGGTGCGGTAGTGGGGCTTATAAACCACTGCGCGCCCCTCTCAACTAGCGAGGTGGGACGAAACTTTGGCCCCGATGCGGGCAACACAGGGGCCTTTGGTCCCGGTTGGTGGCTCCAACCGGGACTAAAGGGGGGGGGGCATTGGTCCCGGTTGGTGCCACCAACCGGGACTAAAGGCCGCAGCTTCCCGCCCTTTGGGCTGCCGAAAAAGAGGCCTTTGGTCCCGGTTGGTAGCACCAACCGGGACTAAAGGGTGCATTAGTCCCGGTTTGTGCCACCAACCGGGACCAATGCTCCTTGTATATAAGTAGCACTTCGCAGTTTTGCAGAGTTCATCGCCACCAGTTGCCCCCCGATGATGCCGAGCACATCTACGCTGCCAGGCTGCCCCGACGCCGCCCGCCGCCCCTGCCGTCGCCGTCGCCGTCGCCGTCGCCCGCGCCCGTCGTCGTCGCCGGCCTCCCCGAGCCCGCGCCGGCCTCCCCGAGCCCGCGCCGTCCTCCCCGAGCCCGCGCCCGCCGTCGCCCGCCCCCGCGCGCCGCGCCTCGAGCCCCTGCCCCGTCGCCGTCGCCCGCCCCCGCGCGCCGCCACCGCTGTGAGCCGCCGCGCCGGACCGGCTCTGTTTTTTTTTCATTTTTATTAGTTTAATTTTTTTGTTCAATGTATATATATGTGTATGTATGTGGCTATATATATATATGCGGCTCTGTTTTTTTCATTTTTATTAGTTTAATTTTTTTGTTCATATATATATAATGTATATGTGTATGTATGTGGCTATGTGTATGTAATGTTCAAAAATTGTTCAGAGCATGTTTTTGTTCATATATGTATTTATTGTTCATATGTGTATTTATTGTTCATATTTTTTTCTGTTCATAGATTTTTTGTATTTATTGGCTCTTCGTCGCTCTGTATTTATTGTATCTATTGGTGATATTAATTATTGTATAATATGCAAATGTTTGTATATTCATATGAACAATGCATTAGGCAAAACCTTTGTTTTTTTTCGAAATTTTCTATTTGAACATTTTTTTTAAAACAAGCAATACTAAAAGAATGAGAGGAAAAAGGAAAATAAGAAGAGGAAGAAAGGAGAAAAAGAGGAGAGGAAGAAGAGGAGAAATAAATAAGAAGAGGAAAAAAGAAGAAAAAGAAGAGGAGAAGAAGAAAGGAATAGAGGAGAAAGAAGAAATCTTCTTCTTTCTCCTCTATTCCTTTCTGAAGAAGAAAGGAATAGAGGAGAAAGGTTCTTCTTTCTCCTCTATTCCTTTCTTCTTCTCCTCTTTTTTTTCTTCTTCTTCTTCCTTCTTCCTTTTTCTTTTTTCTTCATTTTCCTTAATTATTTTCCTTTCTCAAGGGAGAAGAAGAAAAAGAAGAGGAGAAGAAGAAAGAAGGAATAGAGGACAAAGAAGAAACTTCAACACGAGCTAGGGGGTGGTACCGATACCCCATCCCCGATAACATTATTTTCCCATGTATATGTATGTCGCGTCGTTGTCGATATAACCCCCTCTAGATAACTTCGACATGAGGGGCGGTCGATATATATATATATATACCCCCTCTCGACCGTGATAACTTATACAACTGCAGCACCCCCCTCGGCCCTCTCGCTCGACCAAAACTCTCGAGGACACCCAAACCCTAGAGAGAAAACGATGTTGGTCTCCTACCCCCTCCCGCCGCGCCCCTACCCGACAAATTAACTCTCTCAAGGCCACCCAAATTTATCAAGTTAAAAGAGAGTTATCGTCGAGGCCACCCCAAACCCTTGAAGCGTTGTGTCGAGGCCACCCCAAACCCTTGAAGCGTTGTGTCGAGGCCACTAACATGATTCCTTATTGTGATTAGCTAGCTAGTTCTACGCTTGCCACTAATATATATATATATATATATATATATATATATATATATATATATATACATCCATCTGTACCATGTTTGAATAATAATTGACATGTTGTAAATATTTGCAGAAACTATGGAGCACTCCCGAGACGAAGAAACAGAAGCGATGTTGGGGGACATAATCGCAAATGGATCAAGTGATGATGTTGCGTCATTTCTCCTCGACACCGTTGGTCAGCTAGATGAAGAAGAGGGCTATGTTTATGATGGTGGCTTCGACCCATTAATGCCGGTACAAGAGGAGGACTATGTTCATGATGGCTCCGGTGGCACAATGGAGGTACAAGACGAAGGAGACCGTGCTGACTGCTCCGGTCACCGAACCGAGTCCTGCCAGGTATATATATATTAGTTAAGCCCGTGCTGACTAGTTAATTGATGCATCCATTGTTTTGGTATATGTACATATATTAATTACTGTCGTCTTTCTTCCTTATAATTTCTAGCCCTCCGGATCGAGCACAACTTAGGTAAGGAGACGAGGCCCGAAGAAAAAGTTGAGCTCGGATGAAAAGTTTGAGATCATAGAAATCGCGTCCGACGGCGAACCGATTGAACCCATCTGGACAAGGAAGGCATTTTCTGCTCAGTGCGGGGTTCTTGTTAGGGACAGGATCTCGATCAGCATCCAGCAATGGTATAAGCCTGCTAAGGATGAAGACGCTGAGGTGTCTTATGTCAATGATATGCAGAAAGAAGATCTTTGGACTGAGCTGAAGGCAAATTTCACCCTACCGCCAGAGGAGGATCCGGAGAAGCCAGTTAAAGAGCAATTAATCAAGTCTTGTGGTCTTAAGAAGATGGCAGGCCTAATGAGGAGGTGGAGGAAAGAGCTGAACCAGTTTGTCAAGGAAAAAAAGACACTAGAATTCATCGGCAAATATGAGAAGATCAAAGATCACTGGCCCGCATTTGTGGCCCACAAGACATCGGAAAAGAGTAAGAAGATGTCGGAGACAAACAAGAAAAATGCTGCGAAGAAGAAGCTTCACCATCGCACGGGGTCAAGTGGCTACCTCAAAGCCCGACTTAAGTGGTCCAAGGCTGAGCATGATCTGCTTGAAAAAGGGACCATACCAGAGACAATGTGCTGGCCAGACCGTTGCCGGACTTGGTTCTTCGGGGCTGGCGGAACCTTGGACCCTGTAACAGGGAAGTGTCAGTGGACGGACGAGCAACTGCAAACACCAGTCAAGAACATTCGACACTATATCAATGCAGCGCAGCGAGAGACGTTCCTTCCAAACAGGGAGAAGGACGAGCTCACAATGGCCCTTGGGAATCCCGAGCACCCTGGACGGACACGAGGCACGCCAGGCTCCATTCCGTGGAAGGTTGGTTTTCCGGACGCAGGGGGTTACAAAACCCACGAGAGGAGGAAGAAACTGGAGCAGGACCAAATGCAGGCACTGCTTGGAAGGGTAATGGGGCTAGAGGATCAAGAAGAGGAACGAGAAGCAGCAGATCACAACAAACGACATGCCGAAGCTTCCCCCGAAGCTACCCCGCCATCTCAGCGGAGAAGCAGCGTGGCTTCCACCGAGCTGCTTCAACTGGAGCATGTCTTGACGGCTCCTGCCAGCTATCCCGTGGATGGTATCACGGAGTCTCAAAATTGCCACATGATGGCGCGATGGATGAATTTGAAGGTCAAGGCGGCTGTTGGCCAAGTTTATCCTAGTGGACCCGGCACAACTTATCACTGCTAGCCAATTCCAAAAGGATATGCTAAGGTGATGGTGGATGAAATAACAGAGGGATTTGAGGACCTCGTGCTTGACCACCCTACCGGTGAAGGGGAGACTAGGCTGGGTTCTGCTCTGAAGACTCCATGACTATGGAAGAAGGAGCTCATCAACCTTCTGAACTGGACGCCTCCGCCTCCTCCTCCTGCTCCGGCGAGTCAGGGCACTCCGCCTCCTCCTCCGGCGAGTGACGATCAGGGCACGCGTGGTGGCACTCCGCCTCCTTCTCCGGCGCATGGCAGCACTCCGCCTCCTTCTCCGCCTGCGCCGGTGCTCCCGAGCAGCCAGTAGCATCCTCCTTCTCCGCCTCGCCAGCAAGGGCGGAAGAGACCCACCGCCGCCCCGGCTGCTCCGGCGCGTGGTACTCCTTCTCCTCCGCCTCGTAAGCAAGCACGAAAGAAGACAGACGCCGCAGCCGCTCCGTCTGCTCCGGCGTCTAGCAGCACAACCAGAGGCGGGAGGCAATACAAATACGGTCCATCATCTCTCAAGCCTCTAGAGAAGTTACCGTACGAGAGGTCCGAGGAGGAAAACGATACGATTGTGCAGGCCCACGTGAAGGAGTTCTTTGAAGGGGTGAAAGCAAAGAGACATCCACCTCCGGAGGAGAAGGTAGATCCGGTGAAAGCAAAGCGCACTATCGATGCCCTGAGGAAACCACCAAAGTCTCCGCCGAGAACCAACTATGAGCGCATTACTGAACAGACATATCTCCAAGCCCAGCGGTCGGGAACTATTGTCAGTGCTAAAATGTCAAAACAACAAGCAAAGGGGAAAAAATTGCCCAGCTCGGCGAACAAGCACAGCAATCGTGCCCCCCGCTCAATGTGTCTAATGCTCCGGGGACGATGGTCGGTTATGGCAATCTTGACGATTACCTGCCTGATGATGCACTTCCTGATTTCTCCGGGGACACAGATACGAGTACGGGAAGCCTCTCGTCAAAGATGAAAAATCTCTGACAACAATGATGCGAAGATTCCATAATTGGTACATGGAAACCTGCAGAGAGTCTGATGGTAAGAATGCTTTGTATCTGCATATTAAAGAGGAGCACGATCTCGTTGCAAATGATCTGTTGACTGTTCCATTTGAGGAGTTCTTCGAGTTCTTCAATCAAAAGGCCCTCGATAAATTAATGGTCTTTTGCTACTGCCTGTAAATACTATTTCTGTCATTAAGTCTCTATATATAGCTCGGCTCTTTCATTGCATGCATGTATTTATAATTAATTATCCTCAATATATTATGCAGATTGAAGATCGTCGAGTGCAAAAAACAAGAAATTTATGATATTGGGTTCATTAACACAAATATCATAGATGTATTTCTGGTTGAAAAGAACGTCAAAGAGGCCGAGGACAACTTGCTACGATCGTTGATAAAAAACCAAAACAAAGATACCATAGTCTTTCCTTACAACGGCCCGTGAGTGTTACTGTCGTGTGCATATTCGGTTTCCCTTATTACTCAAGCGAGGTTATAGTAATGTAATTGATGAGTTATGCATGCGTGCGCAGGTACCACTATATTCTTCTGGAGATTAAGCTTGAGCGTGGACTAGTAACCGTCTTAGACTCGAGACGGAAAGATCCCAAAACCTATGCGGACATGACTGAAATGCTCAGCAAGTAAGTTCAATCGATCATAATTATCGCACCATATCGGTAACTTTTTGTTCATTTCCTGATATCTCAAGTAATAATAATTATTTTCTTTGTCTTGCAGGGTTTGGAAACAGTTCACCGCAGAAGCTCCGGGACTGCCGAAGGAGCTGCGATATACATACCCGAAAGTAAGTACTACTGGCTAGCTAGTTGCGCGCATCTCCCGTTGATTCTATATATAGCTATACTTTCATCAATGCCATTTATAATGCTTCATTATCAGTTTGATTGACCTCTATTTCTCGTAAAGTGCTTGTGGCAGGAGGAAGTGAATGATTTCTGTGGATACTACGTGTGCAAGTTCATCCACACCGCGACTTTGAAAAACAAGCGGGGCTACTCTCAAAGACAATATGAAGTGCGTAAGCAATAATATTCACAATTTTATTTTATTACACCATCATTTCTGTTGAGTTTCATTCATATATATGTATTAATTAACCCCCTTCTTCAAATTAGATGTGGCAGATGCGGAATGAACTCCTAGAACCAGATCGCATGAAAGCAATTCAAGAGGAATTGGCGGGATTCTTTCTTGACCACGTCATCAGTAAAACCGGAGAATACCATGTGGAAATTGATTTCAAATGCTAGCTAGGGGTTTGTAATTAAGAGATCTTATGCATATTGTACATGTATGTAGCCAGTAGCGTCGGATACATGATACGAAAACTTGTTGTTCGACCAACCTCTCGGAGAAGGAGAGGTCGATCGATCACTTCTCTCGGTATGCATGACGAACTTCTGTACTAAATGGTTCTCTCGATCACTTATGTATATATAGTACGTAGCGTCCAAGCACGGACATAAGAGAGGACACTTCTCTCTATTAATTAGCTAGCTAACACAATATATGAAACACCTAATTAAATTAACCCTCCAAAACCCCCAACCTCCCTTCCTTTCAAAAAAAAAACACAAAAACCCCAGCAACTGGAATGCTGACGCGTGGATGCATTTTGGTATCGGTTGGTGCCACCAATCGGGACCAAAGGCCCCCTGACTGGGGTGGGCGCACAGAGCCACGTGGAGGCACATTGGTCCCGTTTCTGGATTGAACCGGGACTAATGGGTGGAGGTATTAGTAACGACCCATTAGTCCCGGTTCATGAACCGGGACTAAAGGCCCTTACGAACTGGGACTGATGGGTGGTTTTCTACTAGTGCTCCCTCATGTCCTTGCTCGCTCCATACCGTCCTCGTGCCGCCGGCCTCGAACGGACAGGACATGGCCATCCCCTGCGCGGCCCCTGTGATAGAGTTTACCTTGTTGTCTAGGTATTCATCATGTTTATTTCGTCGCATTAGTTTCGGTCATGCATTTAGTCTAAGCTCCGGCAGGTTGTGTACGTCAAGTTGTGATCATGTACACGGTGCAAAGCTGGTTGATAGAGTGAGTTAGTTAGTTGAAGTCAGTAGATAATGGATGCATGTGCGGGCGTCCATCAGGTTAGTAGCGCACGTACGCGTATTTCCGTTGCATGAACGTGCTGTATAGCCGATAGTGGCTTAGATGTGGACCGAGTAATTAGGAGATAAGCGTGAAGCCGGCTGAATCGTGTGGCCGTGTCAAAGAGGTTGTTACTTATGGCCATGTTACCGGCTAGTGAAGAGAAAATAGCGGATCAGGCAGTACGTAGCAGGGAGTAGTACGTGTGTGTGTTTCTACTAAAAGACTTTATAATCAGCTATGTGTGTGTTGAGAAGAAACAGAGAAAAGGCACAAGTGTGTGCGGTGCCGCAAAACTCCCTGTGCGCTCTTCTTCTACCTCAAGATCTTGTGTGTGTCCTTTCTTCTTCCTCCTCGGGCTGTTCCAACACCCTGTTCCAGCAGAATCGGGAAGGAGAAGCTCACTGGCCTCCTCGCCGCCGCCATCAAATCAGATCAACAATTAAGTTCCTTTTTATCCAATTCGATCCTCTATCTCTTTGTCTCCTACTACTACTGTTCCACTCACGGATCAAACTAATAGACATTGACATTGATGATTGTTCTGCCTCTTCATGTTCTTCAACCAGAGTAACCGATGGATGCGTGCGTTATAGCTACTGCTATTATCTTTAAGCGTGGTTGCTCCAATACATCGTCCTCTCTGCCATAGTTGGTTGTCTGCGCCTTGCTCCAAGCACAAATCAGAAATCACCTCATCACATCAATCCGTGGTTTGCCTGCACGAACTCAAGTGTTCACCAGCGTCAACGTTGGTGAAGCACTAGCGACGATAGCACACTCCAAGGCTCCAAACTGTATGCGTACCCTGTTCATTGTGCATCTCCAAGTACACAATAGAGAAGTACCTTCGTTTCTCTTCCTCCTCTGTGCGCGTGTTTGATCAAATATTTATTTTGTCTTCTTTCTACTTTGAAACTCACACATGCCGATGCCTATCAATCTGATGACCAGCAATCTGTTTATTGGTGACGCTCCTCATGCCCTGCGGGTATTTCACTAAATGATGCGGCGTAAATCCACCTATAGCTAATTTTTCTATGAAGCAATTTGATGCTTGGTATATGCCCCCCTCTATTTCTTCAACTGAAGGTTTACATCAGTTTTCTGGCTTATTTTTTGTTTGCCGTCCTCTTAGAGGAATCCTCACTTTTGTTCTATGTTGACTACCATCGTCTGGCCAACACTGTCACTAACTAGCTCACATATATTGTTGTCAATGTTGAAAGACAAACCTTTTTGACACTATCTTATATATCAAAAAATAAATACACAGGCTGCCTTCCAATAATTTTGAATCTGTGTACTTCTGCGGTTCTGCTTGCTTCTGCTTGCATGAAGAAATCTTTTGTTATATGCCTGAATATCACATATGCTTGGTGATTGAAATTCTATGAGAACTGCAATTTGTATGTGTCATTTATTTTAGTGATGGTACATGCATTCTCAGTTTTTGAGAATTATGTATGCAATCATCTCTAGATTATTCATGCTATTCAATGGTGTCTGAAGACTACATTTTCTAATTAACAGGACAAACTATTATAGATACATATTTTCAGAACAGATACAATTTTATTTGACACACTGGCCACATCTTTTTTTTCTTCCAATGACTATCTACTATAACCAAGTAATTTCTCCAAAGTGTTTCATATCACGTAGTTAAGAATCCCGCAGCAAAGCGCGGGGTAATCATCTAGTTTACAGAGTATGTCCGTTCATTTACAGAGTACCACATACACCAAAAATCAACTGGAGCCTGAGCAAACCTTGTAAAACTACCTCCTATTGAGCTCCAGAGTGGAGTCCACTTCTTTCTACTACGAGTGTACACTAGAAGTCCCTTGAAATCATCGTGCACGTTGTTTATGTAGCACTTCTCTACCCAAGTTTTGGACAGAAGGTTGATGTAATGGACCAATTTGAGGATGCTGCCGTGTTCTTCATAGCAACGGTGTAATCTATTTTGTCAGCTTAGCCATAATTATATGCAAGTACGAGTTACCACTACTAGAAAAATTGTGGTTACTGACTATTTTCATGTTTGCCGAGTACCAGAATGCGCGCGGGATTGTTTTGGAACGGAGGGAGTATGTGCATCTTTTGTTCTCTTCGAGTCCGAGGCAGCCATATGGAACCCTGTTATGGTGCTAACAAGGAGCAGTGCTAGAAGCTACTCCCTCCTTAAACTAATATTAGAGCGTTTAGATACTATCTTAGTGATCTAAACGCTCTTATATTAATTTACAGAGGGAGTACAAGATTTGTCTCTATCGCACCATCCTTCAACCTCTTCTAGCTCATTTGACGAGGCAAAACGGGCTTCGCCTTCAGTTACTAGATTCATAATTATTTTGGTGAAATGCGTTACGCTTTCGGAATAATTGCCCACTTGCCAAAACAAGAAATACACGCACAACCTGCGGTGCCGGCTCATTTTTAGAGATGTCTTAGAACGGATCGGCAAAGAGCATGCGCATAATTTAGATTTCCTTCCATTTTTGGGGAATATAATAAAAAAAGACAGGCATATCAAGTAGACAGCCTATAGAGATGGATCATCTATGTGTTGTGATGTGAACTTCAAGCTTCATTCCGCTCTCACAGTCTCCAGGTTTGCTGCTGATGGCGTACATCGGGCCTTGGCTACTGAGCTCGAGCTTGTCGTAGCCAGAGGTATATGTATCGTCCCCGACAGCACCAGCCCTGCAGAAGAACTCCTCATCTTTATTCACTATCACCACGTTATGCATCTTCGGATTATACTTGAACACTGCATCAATGGAAACATGGTCAGTTCCATACACTCCTTATTGCTTAGCATTAAACCAGGGCCTACTAATTAAAGAACAAGTTTACGGATCTTATAAGATATGTGTGAATGATGTAAGTAGTGTTATAATTGCAATGCATGTTATTAACACAATGTTTAGTCAAAGAAAAATAAATGTGCGATATGCTGGCCTTGATTAGTGTGTCATGTGCGATATGGCATCATTCCTCTAACAATTTCTCATGTAACTAAAATTTCAATTACGCAATGATATAGAACAAGATCGATATCATGGCTAGGACTCCAGATGCTATGGTGATAAAAATTATTTCCATCACCTGCGACATATAATATAACATTTTATACTTTGAAACAAACATTCATGTGCATCACAATTAACGATTATCTACCATACTCACCAAGCACGTCACCAGGGTAGAAGGTCTTGTTCCTCTCCCAGCCATGAACACCAAAGGTCCATCCCTTTTGACCTCCGACTATCCACTCCGTCTTGCTAAAACCACTGGTTGCGAAGCACAGGTTAGCACCAACCCAAGAGCAACGGCGCCAGTGCTGCTCATGCTTCTACCTAGTGCCATTGCCGCTTTTTTCACTACTAAAGCTCACAACTGAATTTGATTTGCGTTGGTGGGGAAGGGAAACCCATCATTTAAAGGCTCCTGGTCAAGGTTCAGTCACTCATGCAATATTTGAAATTAACTGTACTAATTAAGAAGTAAAGACATTTACGTTTGATTTGTTCCAAGAACAAGAGCTATATATCTAGGAAAATCTGCATTTAATTTGCTGCACATTTAATTTGCATCCTGGGTGATGAATAGTATTTTCGTCACCCTAGGTGAGGAATATATATAAAGTAAATGTAAGAGATTTTATTATTTCTAGTAATGCGTGCGAGTAAATTTCATACTCAACCACACCTCTGCTTTTGTGAGGTCCATTTACTATATAAGATATGTTATAATTTCCTTTAGTATTTTCAAATTCTTTTCTTTTATTGCATTAGATATATTGAGTAATTCCAAGAGATGGAAACATTAGGCTCTACACCTTCAAAGATAAATTTAATCCTTTTAACAGGCTAAACGCACTAGTAGAAAACAGGGCTTTGCTTCAGGGCAGAAAAGGGCATTAATCCCGGTTTTCCTACGAACCGGGACCAATGGGTGCATCAGTCCCGATTTGTGAGACCAGGTGACCGGCCGGGCCTCGGGGGCCATTAGTCCCGGTTCGTCTGACCCCTTTGGTCCCGGTTCCAGACACGAACCGGGACCAATGAGCCTCGCTCCTGGCCCACAATCTTTAGTCCCGGTTGGTGTCTGGAACCGGGACCAAATGTGGTCCTTTAGTCCCGGTTTTAGCCACCAACCGGGACTAAAGAGAGGCCTATATATACCACCTGCCCGCGAGCAAAGCAATGCACTGCTCTGTTTTTCTAGCCGGCCGTGGGAGAGCTTTGTGGTGCTCTAGCTCACCTCCTATGCACATGACGTGTTCGATGAAATGCCCGAGCCACACTTAAGCTTTCTCCTCTCGAAACTCCTTGTCCAAACTGCATTTTCCTCAAGATTTGTCTAGGTTTGGCAGCCAGTCTTGTCCCGTCCCTGTCCTCATCGTCGGCGATCGCCCGCACCGATCTCGTCGCCGGCACCACCGTGGTGAGCCTCTCGTTCTTATCTTCTTTCTAAAAGAAAAAAATTCTTACTTGTATGATTTAGATTGATACTTGTATAATTTTCTTACTTTTATTATTGTTTGTTATTATATGGTGCGATGGTTTTGGTGTCCGCCCCCGTCGGCCCTCGTCCTGTCTATGATTCGGATGTGGTATATATTATCTGTTATAACTATTTGTTTCATTTAGTGTTTATGACAATTATGCCGACCAACGTGACATAGATGTTTTATCTAGGAGCTATGTGAACCGGAAATTCCAACCGACCCTCTTTTCGAGAGGTTAAATTTAATTGAAAAAAAAACCCGATTACTTGAAGAAAAAATTGAGGATAAGATGGCATTGAAGTTGTATGTTGCGGATATCGTCTATGATCACAAGATCAAGATGGATAAAATGCGCTTGAAGATTAGAAAGATTAAAAAATATGCCATTCATACTGAGGCTTGGTATCATTATGCCGTTGGATCAATCGTTACGTTAGTTACGATTATGATCGCATATGTTGTTGCATTGAAATGTTTTACATAGTTTCAATATATGGTTTAATTAGATGCGCTAGAGAGCTATATGTTGTTCAATGAGAACTATGTATGAAGTTTCTGTATTTATTTTTCAGTAATAACATTTGATCACTACTGTACTATGATTTTAATGTGATGATGAACTTCTATTAATTTGGTCACTTCTCTATTCATGATGTTCTGTAATGGTTTTTGCCACACTTAATTATATGGGTTTTTTACATCTGTTCCCCTGGTTCCTTAGCTCTACTCATTCATCCCCGTGCTCTTAACTTTTGCTCAATTTTCCCCACTCCCTTGCCAGAAACGCTCATAACTGGGCACAACGGACGTTGCCGTCGGGTCAAAGGCTTGACCGTTAACTCTGACTAGTGGGGCCATGCTGGACTGTGTCGTCCGTTCGACCTGACAAGTGGGGCCGCGTTGGGTGGTGTAACTGTTCGACCGTTGGGCCGTGGTTTCGTTGGGCCGTCCCTTGCATTAAACGTGTGTACGCGCCGCCAGGACAGAAGCCTGCTATGCATGCAACCAACAAAGCCTGCTTGCATGCGTCGATCGAGCCTGCATGCTACGACCGAGCCTGCATGCGCCGATGCGTCCGCCATGATGCATTGACCGAGCAGCTTTCTTGCACGCCAGTCGCCACGGATGCAGCGACAGTCACTGCCGCTGGTTCATCTCTTCTAGCTAGGTGGCTACATTTTGTGGCTTGTGTAAAAAAAGAGCCACTCCCTTCCTTAGTTGTACTCATTCATCCCTACTAACAAAGCTTGCTTGCATGCACTAGGTGGTTACTAACAAGGGAACCCTACTAACAAGCCGAGCTCTCTAAGAAATTAATCAACAAATATGTAGTCCCAATATAGGGCCAACAAGCCCATAGCACGATCACATATCTCAAACTAGGAAGAAGAATAGAATAGATAGAAACTTAACAATAGAAATTAAGAAAAGGGCCAACAAGCCTATAGCAACTCCAACGTAGTTCAATTACAACTTAACATAACATAGACTAAAAAAAGATAGAGGGTTTAGAACCCTAGTCGCCGCCTTCTCCACCTCGCTCCTCCTCCGGGCGCCCTTTTCACTACTCCTCTGGGGCGTTGTCGATGGGGTACGGAAGAGTGTGCATGCACGTCGCAGTGGGGAAGATGTTGTTGTACTCCGTGAACTTGTTGTGGGTGGTGAAAGCGATGAACTCGGAGCCACACCAAAACACCCGGCCGAGGAGGTAGAAGGCGTCGAATGTGTTGGTGAAGTGGGCAAGGAGAGCAACCACCACCCGGTTTTGGATGACCTCCTCGACGTGGAACATCGTTGGAGATCCCCTCGGGAGGTGGTGGTAGCAGGACGCGAGGAACAAATCGGTGAAGTTCCTTGCGGTCCTCAACCTTGATATCGCCCGCACACGTAGTGTGCGATCAACGTACACGCCGGTAGGGTAGAGCCTCTCCGGCATGGTGGGTGGGAAGCGGTAGGTTGGTCCGATGTACTGCATGGCTGAGGGATGTGTAGAAGACGAAGAAGGGGTCCAAGAGCAAGAAGGGAGATGGATGAGGGATGGCAGAGGCAGAGGGTGGCTTAAATAGCCGTAGTGCTCCGTGTTATTTGGCCGTGTGAATAGTTTGTGGCCATTTTGCATGATAAAAATAAATTGCACGCGTGGCCATTTGGCAGAGGTAGAAGAAAAAGAAGCTAATTGCACGCATGGGAATCCGTGGTCATATATATTATATGAACAAAAAGAGACAATTTTTGAATAGTTTGTGGCCATTTTGCATGATAAAAATAAAGTTGGCCCTTAAAAAGTGGTCATTTGCTACGCAATGTCAATTGATTTCAAACGATGCAAAAATACAGAGCCATCACGTTCATAAAAAACAGAGCAAACAATGCAAAAATACAGATCCAACACACTCCCAAAAAATAGAGCAAACGATGCAAAAAAATGACGCAATTCGACGGCCCAACCAGAACTTGGTTTCCTCTTGGGCCCAATAACAATGTTTTTTTTCACGGAGTCAGTGGTGGGCGAGCAGCCGAGCACAGCCAATAGGATCGCCTCTCGCGGATCACCCCACGATCCAACAATGTGGAGCCGTCCTTGTGATCCAACGGCGCGGAGCCTGCACACAGCCAGACCACCTAGTTCCTTCTAGAAGGCAAGATCTGAGGGTTGTCGCTTGGCGCGAGGGTATGATCTGACGTTGGTTTTGAGTTGGTCAACGGGGTTTTGATGGCTTTGACTGAGCATAACTAATTTAAAAAAATCGAAAAAATATGAAACCTTCGCCGTTCGTTGTTTTATAAGACAAACTAACGAGGAAAAAATACTAAACTTGGTCTATGGTCATTTTCATGAAAAACCCCTAGCTGACACCATCGAGGTCAAATGAGCAACATTAATTGTAAAAAAATCAAAAATATATAAAACCTGCGCACAATGTTGTCTTATGTGACATGTTACCAATCAAAAATCATAAACTTGGTCTATGGTCATTTTCATGAGAATTGAGAAAACCTTCACACATATGAGCTATCGTGTACGTGATTTCATAGAGTTCAAGGAGAGGAGGTGGTGTTACCTTCTGTTTTTGAAAAATAAAAAAAAAATCAAAAAAATCACTAAAGCTTTATTTTAAAGTGAATAAGAAGGATTTGAAATTAGTTTTCCATTTTCATATTTCAAAACGCGGTTTTAATAGTTTTTATATTAAAGCATATGTTTTCAAAAGAAAATGTAAAAATATGAAGATTAATTCAAAAAATAGTGAGACTTCGAATCTGCACTATGGAAAGTGAATATGTGTTAATAAAAAAACATTTGGCTCATTTAGAGTAGGTTAAAAAAACTTGATTACAAATGGGCTGTTTACCCTAGCATGGGAGCTCATTTGGAGCACATTTTCTCAAATTCAAATTTATTTGACCTCCTCTAAATCACTTCAAATTTTGCACACATGATCTCCTACACAAACATAGATAGTTTGCCAAGGTTTTACTTGTTTTTGCATTTTCTTAAATTTGTACTGTCCAGGTTTGCCAAGGTTTACATGATCTCATTTGGAGCATGCATTTGATTTCCTACACAACATGTGTGATCATTGCAGCACCTAAGATCATAGTTCACAACATCTAAACACAACTAACCATAGATTCAGGACAGACAAATATACCACATGCAAATTTAAGGACAGACAAATATAGATATCATAATCAGATTACTAGCATAACCAAATTCAGTTCAACAAACCATAACCAACGACATTCAGTTCAACAAACCAAAAGTAACCCAACAGTTCAACAAATCAAACTAAAACTAACACAACATCGCATCATCGATCACATCACGCCGGAGTCAGGGCCTTCGCGAGGGCGACATGCTTCCCCCTGATCATGTAGTTCTCCCCGCGAATCGCCACATCCTCAGCATGAGACAGAAGGTGATCGAAGCGGCCATCCCTTGGCTTTGGCTTGGTGGTGCAGTAGGGGCAGTGCCACTTCTTGAACTTGCGGTTGTAGAAGGAACCAACTCCCTTGGTCTTGATCTTCTCCACCTCCTTGGCTGTGAATGACGTGACGTTGCCCTTGTACACATCATCTCCAGAATCATACTGCACGCTTGAATGAATTGCATTAGATTCATATACACCATGTCAAAGGAACTAAATGAATAAGGGATATGCTTACCTCATATTCAGAATCATCATTAAACTCCCCCTCGTACGGGTCGTAGTCGGCCAGCTTCATCTCCCCCCCAACCATCATCCTCCTGAGTATACAATTACATCCATCACTAGTAGCCAATTGAAAATTAAGATATGCACACATGACACATTGATCGTAGGGCTAATATACTCCCAATATCAGAAATGTTTTAGAAGTGGTTTTTTTTATTTCTGTGCCCCTTAGCTCTATGCATTCAAAAACCACATCCATCACTAGTATATCAATGTATTAGATTTGTACACACATTGATCAAAGACCCCAATATGACATTCAAATAACACATTGATCATTGGTCATGCACACACATTGAAGAACAGAGCTAATATATCAAATTTATATACTAATGAATCAAAAACCCCAATATGACAAATTTACACACATTGAATCAAAATTATAACTTCTTAATCAATGGGTTCCATTTGGGCATATGACATTCAAAACTCCAATCTGAGTAGAATTCAAAAAAATCTAGCATTAAAAACCCCAATCTATGAGCACTAAAAACAAATCTAATAAGCATCATAGCATTAAAAATCCCAATCTGTTCACAACATCTAGCATTTTTGCAACGAATTTATCCAAATCTAAAAACAAATCTAAAAACCACAATCATTGCAGCACCTAAAATCATAGTTTACAACATAGCATTTTTGCAACGAATTTATCCAACAAACCCTAGTCCAAAAACCCCCGTCCCCCCAACCCATACCCTACAAAAAAAAACCACCCATCCGTCAAACCAACTACTCTAACCATCTGAACTACTATATGAATCACAATCTAGCCAATGCAACTACGGAGCAATTAACTCTACAAGCTAAGCAAGTGCAAATACCTGCTCCTCCATGGCAGGCGGCGCAACAGGGGCATCTGGATTGAGTACGCCACTCGACGCCTTCACCTTCAGCAGCGATGAGGCGGAGCCTGCCACATCTACAGCGGTTGTGAGTTTCCCCGCATCACCATGGACGCTGCCGACATCCGCGGTTGCCTCCCCTGGACCCTGCAGCTCCACCACATCTCCGGCCACTGCGCCGGTGTCGCCACGAGCGTCGGCCATCTGACAGATGGAGGCGATGAAGGTGAGGAAGAGGATGTTGTGGGGGAGAGCGAGACGGTGCGGTGGAGGCAGTGGAGGATAGCGAGACGACGCCGGTGGGGGAGAGGAAGACGATGCGGCAGGGAGGGGATTTGGAGGTAAATGGTAGGGGCGATGGAGGTGGTTGCCCTCTTTATATGATGGGACGTTTTGGGCATGTCCATGGACACGTGCTACCCCATGACCGCAGTCTCGCATGCGCCCACTTATATGCGGCCCCACTCGTCAGCTAACGGTCAAAGGCATTGACCCGACGGCAACGTCCGTTATAACTTGTTCTGAGGGTTTTGGGCAAGGGAGTGGGGAAAAGTGAGCAAAAGTTAACAGAGTGGGGATGAATGAGTAGAGCTAAGGAACCAGGGGCACAGAAATAAAAATCCCTAATTATATATAATGCACATAGATGAACCAGCAATGGATGTACGGTGACAGACGCACCTCCGAGTACAAGGGCGTGCATTATTTTCTCTAAGTGGCTGAGGCAAACAAGCAGAATGGTTTTATGTGTTGTCCATGCCCTATCTGTGGGAATACGAAGTCTTACTCTGACGCGAAAACCCTATATGTGTTGTCCATGCCCTATCTGCTTGAGAAGGGTTTCATGCCACACTATAATGTTTGGACCAAGCACGGAGAAAGAGGGGTTATGATGGAAGACAGCAAAAAAGAAGAGGATGATGACAACTATGTGCCCCTTGAATACGGTGATGCTGCAACCAGGGAAGCTGAAGATCAAGAGGAACCAGACAATGTGCCCGATGATGATCTTCGTCGGGTCATTGTTGATGCAAAGAGACAATGCGAAAGTGAAAAGGAGAAGCTGAAGTTCGATCGCATGTTAGAGGATCACAAAAAAGGGTTGTACCCTAATTGCGAAGATGGCAACACAAAGCTCGGTACCACACTGGAATTATTGCAATGGAAGGCATACAATGGTGTATCTGACAACGGATTTGAGAAGCTACTGAAAATATTGAAGAAGAAGTTTCCAAAGGATAACGAATTGCCCGACAGTACGTACGGAGCAAAGAAGGTTCTATGCCCTCTAGGATTGGAGGTGCAGAAGATACATGCATGCCCCAATGACTGCATCCTCTACGGCGGTGCGTACGAGGATTTGAACGCATGCCCGGTATGCAGTGCATTGTGGTATAAGATCAGACGAGATGACCCTTGTGATGTTGACGGCGAGCGCCCCAGGAAGAGGGTTCCTGCCAAGGTGATGTGGTATGCTCCTATAATACCACGGTTGAAATGTCCGTTCAGAAACAAAGAGCATGCCATGTGATTGCACAAAAAGGACCGTAACAAAGACGGGAAGTTGAGAGCACCCGCTGACGGGTCGCGTGGAGAAAAATCGAGAGAAAGTGGGGGGACTTTGCAGGTGAAGCAAGGAATGTATGGTTTGGTTTAAGCGCAGATGGCATTAATCCTTTTGGGCAGCAGAGAAGCAATCATAGCACCTGGCCCGTGACTCTATGTATATATAACCTTCCTCCTTGGCTATGCATGAAGCGGAAGTTCACGGAGCACTACTAGGGAAAAGCCTAGCAGCAGGGCGGGTTCTAGGTGTATCAGTAGCACGGGGACCGACGCTACTAATAAGGCGCTACAGCTAACTCATAGCAGCACGCGTGCGCTCCCGCACTACTGATATACAAGTGTAGCAGCAGCATTCTTACATGGAGCTCACTACTGCTAATAGCTATAGCGCGCTTCTCCGGTGCGCGCTACTGCTACTACCGCGCTGCTGCTAACTTTTCTCCACTTGCTACTGCTAATTTTAGTTGTTTTTTGTTTTTTTCGGCATATTTGTTTTGTATTTGAACATGCTTTATAGAAGAATCTTTAGCACATACAAAAGTCATCATGATACACATACAAATGCCTGCGAGACCACAAATGTAATCATAGCATATACATACAAATAGTCTCATCATAATGATCATCCAACACAAAGTGGTATCTTGTCATCATCTCGAAAATAGCGATACATGCAAGTCTCGAATACTTGCAACTACAGCGTAATCCATCTAACCAAAGGTATACGCGAGAAGAGCTATCACTATGAGTGAGAGCGGAACTATGCAGTACATGAGGTGGCGGTTACGAGTCCTCTCTCGCACTAGCATGAACCTAAAGTAACTAGCTTCTCCTTCTTGTCTGCTTTTGAAGCCTTTATGGATGGCACCCAAGAACCCATTCACTTGCTCCTGACACTCATGCCACTCGTTGTACACCCCCGGAACTTTCCCTTTGTTCACGACATAGCACTTCCATCTCGCCATCAAGAAACTAGGTACCTGTTAGAGATGCATGTTCATGAAGAGGATGTACAATCATATATGTGCAACAAAATATACTAGAGCAACACCGAAAAAGAAAGGGTTAGCAACTAGATGCAACATACAGTATGCAAACTAATTAACTAGAGGTACGCATGTCATCGTACGCAAACTAACAAAATAGCGTTACGCAAGTTTGGCAGGGACTATGGACATCACAAAGTTTCATCGCTTCAAAAAGTATACAAGTTCAACCGACACATATCATCATCATCGGCATCATAAATCACTAGAAGTTCCATCCTTCCATATCATCGAGGATGGACCCTAGCTTCTTGAACGGCATCAGGTCTAGACGTTGCATGCCTATGCGAGTTCGGACGTCAGCTCACGATATAGGGCCGTGGTGGAACATCCCCTTCTCATCGACGACTTCTTTCATGATGATCATCGCAATGTCGCTTTGGATGCGAAATAAGTTATCTCTAAGTTTATAATCCGCTTCTCCATGAGACTCTAGCCACTTGTGGATATGATCATCATTTCTGCTCCTCATGCGAAGCTTTTGGTGATCTGTGTTGAACTGAATCATGAGATGGACGATGTAGAATCCATCCTTCTTGCTTGGTTTTGGGACATGGATGCAGGAGAAGTTAGTTTTATGTGCGAAACCCATCTTCTTGTTCCTTTGTTTCCTGATCTGCATGTGGCCACCTCTAATGCTGAAGCCTTGGAGAGCATCATCTAGAATATTCATTATGTGGGTGTAGTCTTTTTTCTCGTAGTCTCTGGAAGGGTCAAAATACACGGCATGGGAGACTTGCAGGTAAAGAACGATAAGGACGGCGCGCCCGTTGCTGCGGGGAAAAGACACCTCAAATTATTCCCCATATGAGAGAGAAGGAATGATTGAAATGTACGAAAGGGTTGTCCGGAACTGACTTACTTTGGATGATAAGGCACGAGGATAATTTCCCGGTCCTTATTCTGTACCATGAAGTTTTGCAGGTACTCCCTAGCAGTTTCACGCTCAAAGTCGCCGAGACTCAAGAAAGACTCGTGCATGTAGTACGGATCCGCCACACAGATTTGCGAGACTTCTTCACTCTTCATGACGGAGCTCATACGTAGCGCAAAAAGGCGGACGATTGTAAAATCGAGCCGCCTTGTCAGAAACATCTCAAAGATATGGTCAAACCGCAGGAAGAACACCTCCGCGGGCCGTGTCTCGACATAGCACTTCACCTCAGGCACACGAGCCGCGTATGTCGGATATCCTAGATCCTTTGAGGCTAGTAGGCTTTTCTCAGTCGACAGCACATGGTCGTGCAGTCTCCTGAGATCCCCTGATAGTGCCTCCAGCGGTTTCGGCGGTAGCATCGGCTCGCCCGTGAGATGGAACATGGCCACACCTTTCACGGGTACACGCTCTTCAGAATACATCGTTTGGCTGCTTTGTGCTTGCTACCTCTTGAGCACTGCATTGGATTTCCCCAAAGAGGAGAGGATGATTCAGCAAAGTAGCATAAGTATTTCCCTGAGTTTTTGAGAACCAAGGTATCAATCCAGTAGGAGACCACGCACAAGTCCCTCGTACCTACACAAAACGATAGCTACTCACAACCAACGCGATTAGGGGTTGTCAATCCCTTCACGGTCACTTACGAGGGTGAGATCTGATAGAGATGATAAATAATATTTTTGGTATTTTTGATAGATAGATGCAAAGTAAAAAGTAAAAGGCAAAGTAAAAGCAAAGCAAGTAAATAAAGCGATAGAGATTGATATGATGAGAATAGACCCGGGAGCCATAGGTTTCACTAGTGGCTTCTCTCAAGAGCATAGATATTCTACGGTGGGTGAACAAATTACTGTTGAGCAATTGACAGAATTGAGCATAGTTATGAGCATATCTAGGCAATGATCATGTATATAGGCATCACGTCCAAAACAAGTAGATCGAAACGATTCTGCATCTACTACTATTACTCCACTCATCGACCGCTATCCAGCATGCATCTAGAGTATTAAGTTAAAAACAGAGTAACGCCTTAAGCAAGATGACATGATGTAGAGGGCTAAATTCATGCAATATGATAAAAACCGCATCTTGTTATCCTCGATGGCAACAATACAATACGTGCCTTGCAACCCTTTTTGTCACTGGGTAAGGACACCGCAAGATTGAACCCAAAGCTAAGCACTTCTCCCATTGCAAGAACTACCAATCTAGTTGGCCAAACCAAAAAAGATAATTCGAAGAGACTTGCAAAGATAACTCAATCATACATAAAAGAATTCAGAGAAGAATCAAATATTTTCCATAGATAATACTGGATCATAAACCCACAATTCATCGGTCTCAACAAACACACCGCAAAAAGAAGATTACATCGAATAGATCTCCATGAGAGAGGGGGAGAACTTTGTATTGAGATCCAAAAAGAGAGAAGAAGCCATCTAGCTACTAGCTATGGACCCGAAGGTCTGAAGTAAACTACTCACACTTCATCGGAGGGGCTATGGTGTTGATGTAGAAGCCCTCCATGGTGGATGCCCCCTCCGGCGGAGCTCCGAAATAGGCCCCAAGATGGGATCTCGTGGATGCAAAAGGTTGCGGCGGTGGAATTAGGTTTTTGGCTCCTCCTCTGATCGTTTGGGGATACGTAGGTATATATAGGAGGAAGGAGTACGTCGGTGGAGCGTCAGGGGGCCCACGAGGTAGGGGGCGCGCCTAGGGGACGCGCCCTCCACCCCCGTGACCTCCTCTGGGACTTCTTGGAGTAGGGTCCAAGTCTCCTGGATCACGTTCGGTGAGAAAATCACGTTCCCGAAGGTTTCATTCCATTTGGACTCCGTTTGATATTCCGTTTCTCCAAAACTCTGAAATAGGCAAAAAACAGCAATTCTGGGCTGGGCCTCCGGTTAATAGGTTAGTCCCAAAAATAATATAAAAGTGGAAAATAAATCCCATTATAGTCCAAAACAGTAGATAAAGTAGCATGGAGTAATCAAAAATTATAGATACGTTGGAGACGTATCAGGCATCCCCAAGCTTAATTCCTGCTCGTCCTCGAGTAGGTAAATGATAAAAAAGAATTTTTGATGCGGAGTGATACTTTGGCATAATTTCAATGTAAATTTTCTTAATTGTGATATGAATATTCAGATCCGAAAGATTCAAGACAAAAGTTCATATTGACATAAAAAATAATAATACTTCAAGCATACTAATCAAAGCAATCATGTCTTCTCAAAATAACACGGCGAAAGAAAGTTATCCCTACAAAATCATATAGTCTGGCTATGCTCCATCTTCCCCACATAAAATATTTAAATCATGCACAGCCCCGATGACAAGCCAAGCAATTGTTTCATACTTATGACATTCTCAAAACTTTTTCAATCTTCACGCAATACATGAGTGTGAGCCATGGATATAGCACTATAGGTGGAATAGAAGGGTGGTTCTGGAGAAGACAAAAAGAGGGAAGATAGTCTCACATCAACTAGGCGTATCAACGGGCTATGGAGATGCCCATCAATAGATATCAATGTGAGTGAGTAGGGATTGCCATGCAACGGATGCACGTAGAGCTATAAGTATATGAAAGCTCTACAAAAGAAACTAAGTGGGTGTGCATCCAACTCATTTGCTCGTGAAGACCTAGGGCATTTTGAGGAAGCCCATTATTGGAATATACAAGACAAGTTCTATAATGAAAAATTCCCACTAGTATATGAAAGTGAAAAAATGAGAGACTCTCTATCATGAAGATCTTGGTGCTACTTTGAAGCACAAGTGTGGTAAAAGGATAGTAGCATTGTCCCTTCTCTCTTTTTCTCTCATCATTTTTTTTATTTGGGCCTTTCTCTTTTTTTTGCCTCTTTTTTTTCGTCCGGAGTCTCATCCCGACTTATGGGGGAATCATAGTCTCCATCATCCTTTCCCCACTTGGGACAATGCTCTAATAATGATGATCATCACACTTTTATTTTTCTTACAACTCAACAATTACAACTCGATACTTAGAACAAAGTATGACTCTATATGAATGCCTCCGGCGGTGTACCAGGATATGCAATGAATCATGAGTGACATGTATGAAAGAATTATGAACGGTGGCTTTGCCACAAATACGATGTCAACTACATGATTGAGGGAGTCCTGGACTAGGGATTGTCCGGATAGCCGGACTATCATCATCGGACGGACTATCATCGGCCGGACTATCATCATCGGCCGGACTCCAAGACTATGAAGATACAAGATTGAAGACTTCGTCCCGTGTCCGGATGGGACATTCCTTGGCGTGGAAGGCAAGCTTGGCGATACGGATATGTAGATCTCCTACCATTGTAACCGACTCTATGTAACCCTAGCCCTCTCTGGTGTTTATATAAACTGGATGGCTTTAGTCCGTAGGACACAACAACAACCATTACAACAATCATACCATAGGCTAGCTTCTAGGGTTTAGCCTCCTTGATCTCGTGGTAGATCTACTCTTGTAATATCCACATTATCAATATCAATCAAGTAGGACGTAGGGTTTTACCTCCATCAAGAGGGCCCGAACTTGGGTAAAACATTGTGTCCCTTGTCTCCTGTTACCATCCGCCTAGACGCACAGTTCGGGACCCCCTACCCGAGATTCGCCGGTTTTGACATCGACATTGGTGCTTTCATTGAGAGTTCCTCTGTGCCGTCACCGATAGGAAGGATGCCTCTTCCCGTCTTCAAGGACGGTATCTTCGCCAAAGGAGCCTTGGCCGCCAGCCAAACTATCCGGCTAGGCAGTTTTCTTATGACCGCCTATCCGGCCACCGCTTCGATGATGACCTCTCGGGTCATCGAAAGCAATCTTCACGTCAACTCGGAATTCGCCGAGCAGCTAGATCCAACAGAGCTGTCGTCCCTAAACGAACTCTTGGATCGCATTGCCGCCCTGGGAGTCGCTACAGACTACAATCAGATCGGGCTTAAAACCGATCTGAGAGAGATTAACTCTCCCCAGGTTACCCACCACGTCACGGTGGTAGAGGAACATCGCGGTGACCCTTCTCCTATATTGAAAACTAATCGTGTCCGGGCTACCGAATCCTCCATGCCAGAGTCCCGCGGAGGGACGGATTTTGATCAAGCGCTGAACCTAAAGTCAGGCATCGGACCGGACTCATTGGACAACGTTCCACTTTCCAAGCTTCCGAATTCGGAAACTTTTCAGCCCTCGAGCCTCAAGATGGGTAGGGTCCCGGACTCAATTAGGCCCACCCGTCCAGATATATGCGATCTATCTCTAATCCGGCAAGAGCCAGCCGAAACAGTACATCATTACTAGGCCAGATTCCTCCTGGTTATGGACAGGATAAAGGACTACCGAGAGGAAAACGCAATCTCGATTTTTTGCAATAATTGCACGGACAGGGGAATCTTGAACGTCGTCAGCCGTCGTGAAATCACACGCTTCACCGACCTGGCGTCCATAGTACGAAAGTACTATGCGATAGAGAGTTTCTGGAAAACCGAAAATAGGTTTTGTGACAATACAGCCCCGAATACAACCCCAGTCCGCAACAAAAGGGTGCATTACACTCAAGCACCAGGTATAAAAACCAAAAAATAGAAGCCCCATAAAGGGAACGGAACCGTATTGGAGGGATGGCTTAGCAGACCCTATACAATTCACAGTACCAAGGGCGCCACCCCAACGCATAGCCTTCGGGCATGTTGGATATTACGGCAGGTGGCCAAAAGTGGAGAGGAGCTTCTAGCCCCGGAAAACCACACCAACAGTACTGGTACGGTATCAACAGTCTTCGAAACTTTCGCATCAAACAATATGCGGAAACGAACAATCCGCAGCCTCGCCAAAGTCTACCAAGTAGCAACAGCAAATCCTTGGAGCGACGCGGCCATCACCTTCAACGCCAGTGACGAACCTAAATTACGAACAGCCCGAGCACCAGCCGCATTGGTCCTCAATCCAATAGTGGACGGCTTTCGACTTACCAAGGTACTCATGGATGGCAGCAGCGGATTAAACCTCATCTACAAGGAGACTCTTCAAAAAATGGAAATAGACTGGAGCCGCATTGAGCGAAGCAGCACAACCTTCAGAGGAATAATCCCTAGCCGGGAAGCGCGCTGCACCGGAAAAATCACACTTGATGTGGTGTTCGGCTCACCGGACAATTACAGGTCCGAAGAAATCACGTTCCAACTGGCCCCGTTCAGCAGCGGATATCACGCTATATTAGGGCGAGAGGCATTCACAATTTTTCAAGCCGTACCCCATTACGGGTACATGAAGCTCAAAATGCCTGGGCCCGGCGGGATAATCACTCTCGTTAGTGATCCGGACATAGCACTCCGCGCCGAAAACAAAACAGCCGCATTAGCCCTAGAGGCACTATCCGAAGCCCTAGCGGCAGAGGAACTCACCGCGCTGCGCTCTATGGTGCATAGAGACGATGTGATACTCGATAAGAGATCCAAGTCCACCTCCTTTAGACCAGTGGACGAAATAATAAAATTCCAAGTCCATCCTACGGACCCGACAAAGACGGTCTCCATCGGGGCATAGATGAACCCTGATGTAGACGCCGCACTGCGAGAATTCCTTCGGGAAAATTGGGACATTTTCGCCTAGCATCCTTTAGATATGCCGGTCATCCCACGCAGATTGGCAGAGCATAGCCTAAATATCCTAAAAGGATTCAAGCCAGTCAAACAGGCTCTTCGACGATTTGCCAAACCCAAAAGACAGGCAATGGGAGAAGAACTAGCCAAACTGTTGGAAGCCGGATTCATCAGAGACATCAAACATCCGGATTGGCTAGCAAACCTGGTAATGGTACCAAAGAAGGACAAATCCTGGCGCCTATGTGTCGATTTTAAAGACCTAAACAAGGCCTGCCCAAAGGATCCCTTCCCCCTCCCCCGCATCGACCAAATCATCGATGCTACCGCAGGGCACGATTCATTGGCAAAATTTAGCGCCCAACTCTACTTGGCCGTATACTAAACTCACAGGGATCTCCTTCCCATCGGGCCCCACAGGTCCGACCTCGGCCATGTGGTTAGGATCCGCCTTCTTGTACCGCGTCTTCACCATGGCCCAAGCCTCCCTGGCACCTTGGCGGCAGGCTGAAATCTTCCATAAACGGAAGCGCTGCTGCACTCCCTGAAGCTTCTCCACAAGCTCCCCAAGGCCCTCGGGTAGGGAGAAGGCTGGCCATAAAAGCCTGGATGACGCCGCTCATTGCCTGCCGAACTCGTTCGATCAGTTGCAACAGCTCGGGAAGTTGATCACCCGTTGATACAGGCATCTCCTCCGCAGGGCGACCTGTGAGTATACCTACAGACATATTTTGTCAATTAACTTCCTCGCCGAACTCTTCTTTTCAAAGGAGTTCGCTCAAGCACTTACTATAAATGCCGCGACGAAGCCGCTGATTCTCCTTAACGGAGCCAGACAGCTCGGCCCGAACGCCTTTCAGCTCTTCTCCAAGCTGGGCATGGGCATCTTGGAGCTTGTTCCTTTCGTGCTGCACCTTATGCAGCACCCTCTCGCCGGCCTTCAGCTGGCGCAGAAGTTCTTGCCTGTCCGGATCTTGTCCGGCAGCACCTGCAACGCCATTATCAGACTTGCGCACATGCCAAACACTACTTATCTTTTTAAATAATGTGTTACCAGGAGAGGTCCCTGTGTTTCCTCCTGCGGCAGCGAGTGCGGCCTCAAGTTGGGCCTTGCACTCTTGCAGCTCCTGAGACAGTTGGGTATTCTTCTTTGTAAGATCCTACAGTTCAAATGATCCTTAAATCAGTTAATACAACTACTTTAAGTCTCGGGGGCTACTGGCATATACAACTATTAAAATCTCTTACCCGTATGTCTTTTACATACTGCTCCGTGGCTCTGGTCAAACCATCTTGAGCGGCACTGAGGTGCGCGTCCCCCGCGTTAAAGGCATTCAACGCCTCAGGGGAGAAGCACGCGTCACGAAAAACTGTTCGGCGGCGCCTGTGGTTCATGGCGCTCTCCACCTCAGATTTGGTGGCGGACAGTCTGTCGGCATCCTCCGTTGGAGGAGTATCCGGCTCGCGCCTTGCGCTCGCCTCCCCCTCCGGACCAGGCGCTGGAGCTTGGCTGGTAGAGGCTGGGTTGGCAACCTCTACGTCCGTAGTCCGGCGGACGCTTTTTCTCCTACAAAAGTTATAAGCACTCAAACGCTTCCTAGGAACGTTGTTCTAAATAACGAACCATGAGCTATACCTTTGCGGCGACGTTTCAATTCGCGCCGCGCTCCTCTTCTGCCTGCTGGGCCGGACTGACCCTTGTTGGTCAGCCGCCGCGGGTTCGGCTTCCTGCATTGACAAGCCGGGGTAGTCGGCCGTAATGGCGACTAAAGCATTGTCCATGCTGAGCTGGTGGAACACCCCGTCAATTAGCTCCACCTTTATATCCGGATCCTCTTTGGAGGTCGGATCAAGGGATCTTCCCGGATCCTCGGGTTGTGGAGCCGGACTGGGAATGTCCTCCACATCCCGGCGTAGTTCCTGCATCAAAATCACAGAGTAAGGTACTCGGCTTTAAAAGCACGGGTCGGATGAATAAACGTCTGCTTACCCAGCTCCGAGGGTTATTCATGGAAAACCCATTCAATGGGCTCGTACGGAGGAAGTCTTCTTTCTCCCCCTTGTACAGGCCGGACAGAATCTTCACCAGATCCTCGGCCGATCCCGGCCACTTATGGCCATGGCGGGTGGCGTCGTCCTCCCCGTTGAAATCCCACATTGGGTGGCCCCTGCATTGCAGCGGTTGCACGCCCCGCATAATGCACGTGGCCATGACTCCGATCATGGTCAATCCGGAATGGGCCAGCAACCTTATCCGGCCCATCAAATAATGGACGCTCTTGTCTTCCTCCAGCTGAGGGCTCCGCGGGCGCCAACTTAGGCTTTTCTTCAGAGGAGCGTCGTTAAACTCAGGGAGGCCGTTCCGAATTGGGTCCAGCAATGGAGCGTCTTCTATATAAAACCATTCCGAAGGTCAGTGTTCGGACGCCTTCCTAGGGGTTCCGGATAGATATCCCGTCCTGGCGATGCGCTATATTTCGGCACCGCCCACTTGATATATTGACCCCTCGTGAGAGCGGGGTACAAGGCAGAATAGCCTCTTCCACAGCGCAAAATGGGGCTCGACGCCCAGGAATAGCTCGCAAAGGGCTACGAAACCCGCGATATGCAGAATGGAGGCGGGCGTTAGGTGATGAAGCTGGAGTCCGTAGAACTCCAGGAGCCCGCGGAGGAACGGATGTACAGGAAATCCAAGCCCCCTTATTAGATAAGGGATGGAGCATACCCGCTCCCCTTTAGAGGGACTAGGGGTGGCCTCCGCTTGCTTCCCACCTTTGTAGGTGGCCAGCCCGACTCGAACCGGAACCATAAAGGCCGGAGGAAGATAACCCTCCGCTTGGACCATCACCAGCTCGCTGTGCGAAACAGAGCATCTCCTCCAATCTCACGGTGAAGGACTGGGAACGCGAGATGAGGAACCGCGTCGACGGTCCATGATGGAATGGATTTTTGGTCAAGAAGCGCTCTGATGAGTATTCGCGGGAGGAAGATGGTGTGATTTGGATCTGGATTCCTGCCTCTCTTATAGGCAAGTTATTTGCGCAGCTAGGGGGTAAAACATAAAAGATACCCTAGCTTTTCGCATTCGTGCGACGCGTGGAAGAAGACCATTATTGGGCGTGAAAGCCAAGAAGCGCAACATTGATAAGGAAGCCGGACACTATTCGGCAGGTACATGGAACTTAAAGGAGAACCCACCTTGCAACACCGAAGACTACACACGTGCTGGACTTATCGTCATTGAAGCCTGGTTCGGGGGCTACTGAGGGAGTCCTGGACTAGGGGGTGTCCGGATAGCCAGACTATCATCATCGGTCGGACTATCATCGGCCGGACTATCATCATCGGCCGGACTCCAAGACTATGAAGATACAAGATTGAAGACTTCGTCCCGTGTCCGGATGGGACTTTCCTTGGCGTGGAAGGCAAGCTTGGCGATACGGATATGTAGATCTCCTACCATTGTAACCGACTCTATGTAACCCTAGCCCTCTCCGATGTCTATATAAACTGGATGGCTTTAGTCCGTAGGACACAACAACAACCATTACAACAATCATACCATAGTCTAGCTTCTAGGGTTTAGCCTCCTTGATCTCGTTGTAGATCTACTCTTGTAATATCCACATTATCAATATCAATCAAGCAGGACGTAGGGTTTTACCTCCATCAAGAGGGCCCGAACCTGGGTAAAACATTGTGTCCCTTGTCTCCTGTTACCATCCGCCTAGACGCACAGTTCAGGACCCCCTACCCGAGATCCGCCGGTTTTGACACCGACAATGATCATGCTAGCAATATGACAATGATGGAGTGTGTCATAATAAACGGAATGGTGGAAAGTTGCATGGCAATATATCTCGGAATGGCTATGGAAATGCCATGATAGGTAGGTATGGTGGCTGTTTTGAGGAAGGTATATGGTGGGTGTATGATACCGGCGAAAAGTGCGCGGTATTAGAGAGGCTAGCAAAGGTGGAAGGATGGGAAAAGTGTGTATAATCCGTGGACTCAACATTAGTCATAAAGAACTCATATACTTGTTGCAAAAATCTAGAAGTTATCAAAGCAAAGTATTACGCGCATGCTCCTAGGGGGATAGATTGGTAGGAAAAGACCATCGCTCGTCCCCGACCGCCACTCATAAGGAAGACAATCAATAAATAAATCATTCTCCGAGTTCATCACATAACGGTTCACCATACGTGCATGCTACGGGAATCACAAACTTCAACACAAGTATTCTTTGAATTCATAACTACTTAACTAGCATGACTCTAATATCACCATCTTCATATCTCAAAACAATTATCAAGCATCAAACTTATCTTAGTATTCAATTCACTCAAAAGAAAGTTTCACATATCTTGAATACCAAGTATATTAACATTAAGCAATTTACCATGCTATTAATGACTCTCAAAATAATCTAAGTGAAGCATGAGAGATCAATAGTTTCTTTAAAACAAATCCAACACCATGCTCTAAAAGATATAAGTAAAGCACTAGAGCAAAAATTATTACACTCAAAAGATATAAGTGAAGCACTATGAGCAAAACTATCAAGCTCAAAAGATATAAGTGAAGCACATAGAGTATTCTAACAAATTCCAAATCATGTATGGATCTCTCAAAAAGGTGTGTACAGCAAGGATGATTGTGGTAAACTAACAAGCAAAGGCGCAAATAATACAAGACGCTCCAAGCAAGACACATATCATGTGGTGAATAAAAATATAGCTCCAAGTAAATTACCGATGGAAGTGGACGAAAGAAGGGATGCCTTCTGGGGCATCCCCAAGCTTTGACTTTATGGTGTCCTTGGATTATCTTGGGGGTGCCATGGGCATCCCCAAGCTTAGGCTCTTGTCACTCCTTGTTCTATAATCCATCAAAAGAATTTACCCAAAACTTGAAAACTTCACAACACAAAACTCAACAGAAATCTCGTGAGCTCCGTTAGACAAAGAAAACAAAGAACTACTTAAGGTACTGTAGTGAACTCATTCTTTATTTATATTGGTGTTAAACCTACTGTATTCCAACGTCTCTATGGATTATAAACTATTTTACTAGCCATAGATTCATCAAAATAAGCAAACAATACACGTAAAACAAAATCTGTCAAAAACAGAACAGTCTGTAGCAATCTGTAACTAACGCAAACTTCTGGAACTCTAAAAATTCTACCAAAATATGAAGTACTGATAAATTAGTTTATTGAACAGCAGCAAAAATAATCAACGCAAAAGCACGTTCCTGTGATTTAACAAAATTATATTCGTACGTGCAAAGTTTCTGTTTTTCAGCAGAATCAAATCAACTATCATCGTAGGTTATCCTATAGGTTCTACTTGGCACAAACACTAATTAAAAGATAAAACCACATCCAAACAGAGGCTATATGGATTATTAATTCCTAAACATAAGCAAAAACAAAAACACAAAAGAAAATTGGGTTGCCTCCCAACAAGCACTATCGTTTAACGCCCCTAGCTAGGCATAAAAGCAAGGATAGATCTAGGTATTGCCTTCTTTTGTAGGCAATCCATAAGTGGCTCTCATGATAGATTCATATGGTAATTTTATTTTCTTTATAGGGAAGTGTTCCATACCCTTCTTTAAGGGAAATTGGAATCTAATATTCCCTTCCTTCATATCAATAATTGCACCAATCGTTCTAAGGAAAGGTCTACCAAGAATAATAGGACATGAAGGATTGCAATCTATATCAAGAACGATAAAATGTACGGGCACATAATTCCTATTTGCAACAATAAGAACATCGTTAATTCTTCCCATAGGTTTTTTAATAGTGGAATCCGCAAGATGCAAGTTTAGAGAGCAATCATCAAAATCACGGAAATCTAGCAAATCACATAAAGTTTTGGGAATAGTAGAGACGCTAGCACCCAAATCACACAAAGCATGAAACTCATAATCTTTAATTTTAATTTTGATAGTAGGTTCCCACTCATCATAGAGTTTTCTAGGGATATAAACTTTCAACTCAAGTTTTTCTTCCGAAGATTACATCAAGGCATCAACAATGTGTTCGGTAAAGGCCTTATTTTGACTATAAGCATGAGGAGAATCTAGCACGGATTGCAACAAGGAAATACAACCAATCAAAGAGCAATTTTCATAATTAAATTCCTTGAGATCCAAAATAGTGGGTTTAGCAACATCTAAGTTTTTATTTCTTTCAATACCACTTTCATCAAATTCATCATCAAGATCTAGAAACTCTGAATTCTTAGAACGCCTTCTAGGTAAAGGAAGATCATATTCAGTTTCATCAAGATTCATATTACAAAACAAAGATTTAATGGGGGACACATCAATAACTTTTAGATCTTCATCTTGATTTTCATAGGAATTGGAAGAACACGCTTTAATAAAGGCATCTTTGGAAGCACGCATCCTAGCGGTTCTTTCCTTGCACTCATCAATGGAAATTCTCATGGCTTTGAGAGACTCATTGATATCATGCTTAGGAGGAATAGATCTGAGCTTTAAAGAATCAATTTCAAGAGAAATTCTATCAATGTTCCTAGCCAAATCATCAACTTTAAGCAACTTCTCTTCAAGCAAAGCATTAAAATTCATTTGTGAATTCATAAACTCTTTAACACTACTCTCAAATTCAGAGGGCATCTTATTAAAATTTCCATAAGAGTTGTTGTAGGAATTTCCATAATTATTAGAAGGATTACTTGGATAAGGCCTAGGATTAAAATTCCCTCTATACGCGTTGTTTCTAAAACTATTCCTACCAACAAAATTCACATCCATAGATTCATTATTATTCTCAAGCAAAGTAGATAAAGGCGTATCATTGGGATCAAGAGGAGTATTTTTAGGAGCAAACATCTTCATAAGTCCATCCATCTTTTCACTCAAAACATTGATTTCTTCTTTAGCATGCACTTTTTTACTAGAAGATCTTTCGGTGTGCCATTGAGAATAATTAGCCATAATATTATTAAGCAATTTTGTAGCATCTCCTAACGTAATTTCCATAAACGTGCCTCCCGCGGCCGAATCTAAAAGATTTCTAGAAGCAAAATTCAATCCGGCATAAAAATTTTGTATGATCATCCATAGATTCAAACCATGAGTAGGGCAATTGCGAAGCATCAATTTCATTCTTTCCCAAGATTGGGCAACATGCTCATGATCAAGTTGTTTAAAATTCAGGATATCGTTCCTAAGAGTGATGATCTTAGCACGAGGAAAATACTTAGAGATAAAAGCATCTTTGCACTTGTTCCAAGAATCAATACTATTTTTAGGCAAATATGAAAACCAAACTTTAGCACGATCTCTAAGTGAAAATGGAAATAACTTCAATTTGATAATATTGTTATTCGTATCTTTTTTATTTTGCATATCACACAAATCAACAAAATTGTTTAGATGAGTAGCGGCATCTTCACTAGGAAGGCCGGCGAATTGATCTTTCATAACAAGATTCAACAAAGCGGTATTGATTTCACAAGACTCATCATTATTAAGAGGAGCAATCGGAGTACTAAGGAAATCATTATTATTGGTATTCGAGAAATCACACAATTTGGTATTATCTTGCGCCATGGCAACAAGTAATCCAACACACAAGCAAATAGAAAGGCAATGGGAAAAAGGCAAACGGGAAAGAGAGGGGGAGATTGGGAAAGAGAGGGCGAATAAAACGGCAAGGGTGAAGTGGGGGAGAGGAAAACGAGAGGCAAATTGCAAATAATGTAATGCGAGAGATAGGGATTGTGATGGGTACTTGGTATTGTTGACTTGCTTGCGTCAGCCTCCCCGGCAACGGCGCCAGAAATTCTTCTTGCTACCTCTTGAGCACTGCATTGGATTTCCCCTAAGAGGAGAGGATGATGCATCAAAGTAGCGTAAGTATTTCCCTCAATTTTTGAGAACCAAGGTATCAATCCAGTAGGAGACCACGCACAAGTCCCTCGTACCTACACAAAACGATAGCTACTCGCAACCAACGCGATTAGGGGTTGTCAATCCCTTCATGGTCACTTACGAGGGTGAGATTTGAAAGAGATGATAAATAATATTTTTGGTATTTTTGATAGATAGATTCAAAGTAAAAAGTAAAAGGCAAAGTAAAAGCAAGCAAGTAAATAAAGCGATAGAGATTGATATGATGAGAATAGACCCGGGGGCCATAGGTTTCACTAGTGGCTTCTCTCAAGAGCATAGATATTCTAAGGTGGGTGAACAAATTACTGTTGAGCAATTGACAGAATTGAGCATAGTTATGAGCATATCTAGACAATGATCATGTATATAGGCATCACGTCCAAGACAAGTAGATCGAAACGATTCTGCATCTACTACTATTACTCCACTCTTGGACCGCTATCCAGCATGCATCTAGAGTATTAAGTTAAAAACAGAGTAACACATTAAGAAAGATGACATGATGTAGAGGGATAAATTCATGCAATATGATAAAAAACCCCATCTTGTTATCCTCTTGCGGTGTCCTTACCCAGTGATAGAAAGGGTTGCAAGGCACGTATTGTATCATTGCAAGAACTACCAATCTAGTTGGCCAAACCAAAAAAGATAATTCGAAGAGACTTGCAAAGATAACTCAATCATACATAAAAGAATTCAGAGAAGAATCAAATATTTTCCATAGATAATACTGGATCATAAACCCACAATTCATCGGTCTCAACAAACACACCGCAGAAAGAAGATTACATTGAATAGATCTCCACGAGAGAGGGGGAGAACTTTGTATTGAGATCCAAAAAGAGAGAAGAAGCCATCTAGCTACTAGCTATGGACCCGAAGGTCTGAAGTAAACTACTCACACTTCATCGGAGGGGCTATGGTGTTGATGTAGAAGCCCTCCATGGTGGATGCCCCCTCCGGCGGAGCTCTGGAACAGGCCCCAAGATGGGATCTCGTGGATACAGAAGGTTGCGGTGGTGGAATTAGGTTTTTGGCTCCTCCTCTGATCGTTTGGGGATACGTAGGTATATATAGGAGGAAGGAGTACGGCGGTGGAGCATCAGGGGGCCCACGAGGTAGGGGGGCGCGCCCAGGGGGCGCGCCCTCCACCCTCGTGACCGCCTCTGGCACTTCTTGGAGTAGGGTCCAAGTCTCCTGGATCACGTTCAGTGAGAAAATCACATTCCCGAAGGTTTCATTCCGTTTGGACTCCGTTTGATATTCCGTTTCTTCGAAACACTGAAATAGGCAAAAAACGGCAATTCTGGGCTGGGCCTCCGGTTAATAGCTTAGTCCCAAAAATAATATAAAAGTGGAAAATAAAGCCCAATATAGTCCAAAACAGTAGATAAAGTAGCATGGAGCAATCAAAAATTATAGATATGTTGGAGACGTATCAGTGCTCTGGCTTGTTTGGAGGCAGTTATCTTCCCCGATCTGTTCCTCTCCTTTTTTTTGGGCACACCTTCTAGACCCTTCCTTAACCCCTGCCCCAGGGTTCCCGGGCTAAGCACTGTACGACCCCCGGCTAGTTGAGCCTGTGTTGAGGCGACATCTTCAGGCGTGTCCTGTGAGGAATTCATGAAGAGAGACTTTTTGCAATCCTTCCAACGACCTTCCTGCCTGGGCATACCATCCATATCCTCATTAGCATGTTGTAGGACCTTGAAGTATGTCTAGAGGGGGGGTGATTAGACTACTTGACCAATAAAAACTTAACCTTTTCCCAATTTTAGAATTTGGTAGATTTTAGCCACTTTAGGACAAGTCAAGCAATCAACACACTATTCAAGCAAGCATGCAAAGAGTATATAGGCAGCGGAAATTAAAGCATGCAACTTGCAAGAAAGTAAAGCGAAGGGTTTGGAGGTTTCAAATGCAATTGGAGACACGGATGTTTTTGGCGTGGTTCCGATAGGTGGTGCTATCGTACATCCACGTTGATGGAGACTTCAACCCACGAAGGGTAACGGTTGCGCGAGTCCACAGAGGGCTCCACCCATGAAGGGTCCACGAAGAAGCAACCTTGTCTATCCCACCATGGCCGTCGCCCATGAAGGACTTGCCTCACTAGCGGTAGATCTTCACAAAGTAGACGATCTCCTTGCCCTTACAAACTCCTTGGTTCAACTCCACAATCTTGTCGGAGGCTTCCAAGTGACACCTAGCCAATCTAGGAGACACCACTCTCCAAGAAGTAACAAATGGTGCATTGATGATAAACTCCTTGCTCTTGTGCTTCAAATGATAGTCTCCCCAACACTCAACTCTCTCCCATAGGTTTTGGATCTGGTGGAAAGAAGATTTGAGTGGAAAGCAACTTGGGGAAGGCTAGAGATCAAGATTCATATGGTAGGAATGGAATATCTTGGCCTCAACACATGAGTAGGTAGTTCTCTCTCAGAAATGGTAAGTTGGAAGTGTAGGTTTGTTCTGATGGCTCTCTCCACGAATGAAGAGGAGGTGGAGGGGTATATATAGCCTCCACACAAAATCTAACCGTTACACACAATTTACCAAATTCGGTGGGACCGATTCAACAGACTCGGTCGGACCGATTTAGTAAACCTAGTGACCGTTAGTGAATTTCGGTGGGACTGACATGCATCTCGGTGAGACCGATTCAGTTAGGGTTAGGGCATAACGTAATCTCGGTTAGACCGATTACACAAACTCGGTGAGACCGATTTGGTAATAAGCTTTCCAAAGAGTTGGTCAGGTAAACTCGGTGGGACCGATTTGCTCTTTTTGGTGAGACCGAAATGTTACAAAAGGGAAACAGAGAGTTTACATTGCAATCTCGGTGGGACTGATCGCTCACTTCGGTTAGACCGAAACGTTACGAAGGGAAATAGAGAGATTGCAATCCCATCTCGGTGAGACCGAGATCCCTATCGGTAAGACCGATTTGCTTAGGGTTTGTGGCAGTGGCTATGACTTTTGGAATCGGTGGCGCCGGATAGGAAGAATCGGTGTGGCCGATTTTGGCTTTGGGTTTAGGTCATTTGTGGATGTGAGAAAGTAGCTGAGGGTTTTGGAGCATATCACAAAGCACATGAAGCAAGAGGCTCATTAAGAAACACCTCATCCCTCCTTGATAGTATTGGATTTTCCTATAGACTCAATGTGATCTTGGATCACTAAAATATAAAATGAAGAGTCTTGGGCTTTTGAGCTTGTGCCAGTCCATTGTCCTTAGTATTTTGAGGGATCCACTTTCATCATCCATGCCATGCCATTCATTGAGCTTTCCTGGAATAATAGTCTTGGAATAGCATTAGCTCAATGAGCTATATGTTGTTATGAATTACCAAAACCACCTAGGGATAGTTGCTCTTTCAATCTCCCCCTTTTTGGCAATTGATGACAACATATAGATCAAACCTTCGACAAATGATAATAAGATTGAATAACATCGTCTCTTTGAGAAGTATGTGATAAGCCCCCTAAATTTGTGCATAGTTTAAGATTTGCTTTGGACTGCAAATGCACAATGAATTAGGCTCATGGGTTACTCTTCCATGTCACATACATCTTCTCTGGCGAGTTCCAAGTATTTACGTTTGGCTGAAATTTTTGTTTGCAGGAGTATCAAAACCTCCACGCCACTGCCTTCAACCGCAATGTTGAGGAGTTGAGCAAGCGGACTGCCGACTTGACAGAAAGCCGGAGTAAGTTCTTTTCTTCTTCTTCGCGGGGGTGCGCTGGCGCACCCGCGGGCAGTAGTCCCCGAGATTCAGGCTGGCTGATGAGCGGTCGGGCCGGATCTTCCCGGCGACCTTTCTTCTTGATGACTTCGACGTCTCCTTTCTTGTTCTTCTTTCTTCGCGGGGGCGCGCTCGCGCACCCGCGGGCTGTAGTCCCCGAGATTTGGGCCGACTGCTGAGCAGTCGGGCCGGATCTTCCCGGCGACCTTCTTTGCTGACGACTTCTTTGTCTCTTTCTTTCGTTCTTCAGGGGCCAACGCTACTCTTCAGGAGCAGCTGGGTGAAGTTAACACCGCCTTGCGCGTCAAGGGGGAGGAGTGCAGCAAGCTCGCTACGGAGTGCGATCTGCTTACTGCGCAGCTGGCCGAGCAAAAGGAGCTGCTCAAGAAAACGTAGGACGAGGCCAGAAGAAGGAGGCTGCTCTTCTGGCCGAGTTCGAGAGCGAGCGCTCCTCCTGGACCGACAAGGAGGCGATGCTGACCTCCGGCTTCCACGAGATCAAGGATATCGTCGATGGTGAGCTTTCTTTCTTTGAGTCTCCGACTATGTGTCAGGCTGACTTTTGATTTTTCGACTTGCTTCTTTTTTGTCTTGGCAGACTTCTTCCCTGGCCACTCGCAGGCAGTCCCTCTGGCCATCGAGGCTGATCGTGAGGCGCGAAGGGCAAGCGGCGAGGAGATTGCCGCCAACGCTCCCCTGACCGTCGATGAGCAGCTTCTGAGCATCGAGGCCCGTCTTCGTCTGGCCCACCGGCTGATGCGCCGGCTTCAGCGTGCCGGCGCCCAGGCAGTTGCCGCCCTATGGCCAGACATGCTGGCTCTGCGCACCGCCAGCCGGACCGCCGACTGGCTGGAGGTTGCAGCCGGCCGTCTTGAGGCCTGGAAGGGTTCCTCGGCCCGGGCCGGAGCGCGCGGGGCCTTGGAATTCGTCAAGGTGTGGTATTTGAGGCTGGACCTGGACCGTCTGGCCGCGTTCCGATTAGAGTGCCAGGCCGAGCTGGAGGCTGTGGAGTGCGCCCTTGTCAAGCGTGCGGTGGCCATCACCGACTATACGGACACCAGTGTCTTCGTCCCCGAGCATGCTGAAGGCGGCGAGGAGGTGCCGCCAGAGTGGTTCGGGATGAACCCAGAATATGGCAAGGACTCGGCGGAGGTGATTGACTCCAGCACCGAGGAAGAAGGCGAGGCGGAGGACGACGGCGAGACGGAGGCGCCAGAAGGCGGAGCGGGTGACCAGCCTCAGCTCGACCGCGCCTCCAGCATGAGCCGCGTCCGACCGGGCCGACTGCCGCTGGCGGCGATCAAGCCGAGACTGCCCAGCCGACTCCTCCGACCCTCTGAACCCGTCTGCTGCTCCCTAGGCTGCCTTCCGGCTTTACTTATCTGTTCTAGAAAGTCTCTGATGAACTTGTTAATTTGCACAATTCCACCCTCGGGGTGTATTTTGAACTTCTGTCCGAAGATTCGGCCAATGGGCCTATGCTTATGTAAATATTAATCCGAGTTCTATCTTTCCTTGCTCATTGCTCCTTTGGCTTTTTCCTTTGCCGCCTTCCCCTAGTTGCCGCTTTGTCAGCCGGACGACCGCTCTGCAGGCTGCCGCTGGACCAAATGCCTGGCAACTTTGGGGAAGGAAAGTACTTGCCTTTCATTGGAGTTTTATTTAACAAGTTGGATAGAAAGCGGCAAGCCAAATACTCGCGAGTCGGCTTGTGAAAGGGGGCTGGAAGCCGGCTTAGGCTATGTTAATGTTTTTAGGGCCTTAGCCATTCTTCATGTGGACGCCCATTCATCCTTACTCCTGCCCACCAAACAGTCGCTCTGCGAGCTGCGGCTTCTAGCAGGAGATGGCTTAGGCGCCGCACACTACTTGTCTGACTTCAGGAAACATTTCATAGTGCCAGACGGCGAATCCCCGGACGACTTAGTCGAGCCCGGCGCCAAGGGGCGTAGCAAGAAGTATCATACTTGAAGGCATAGTTCTTATCATACAGATAATCAAAAGGGGCAGTCCCCGAGCTCGTCTCGGGGGGCCCGAAGTCTCAGTACTTTAATACAAAGGGGTAGCGTGATACATACTGAATCAACTGTAAAATCTTCGAAGGTGGTTTGCATTCCATGGCCGTTCCGACTCTTTGCCGGAGTCGTCTCTCTTGCGTGCTCGGGGCTTCTGAGCGTCAATCAGGTAGTAGGAGTCATTGCCAACACTTTGCTGACAATGAAGGGGCCTTCCCAAGGTGCCAACAGCTTGTGCTGGCCGGCTGTCTGCTGGATCAGTCGAAGCACAAGGTCGCCCTCTTGGAAAGATCTTGTCCTGACCTTCCTGTTGTAGTATCGGCGCAGGCTTTGCTGGTAGATGCCGGACCGACTGAGTGCCAACAACCTGCCCTCTTCCAGCAGATCGACGCCGTCTTGACGTGCTTCTTCTGCTTCCTCCTCGGTGTACATGGTGACTCGCGGGGAGTCGAATTCTATGTCTGTCGGGATGACGGCTTCAGCACCGTAGACAAGGAAGAAAGGCGTGAAGCCGGTTGACTTGTTTGGAGTCGTGCGCAAACTCCAGAGGACGGCTGGCACCTCCTCAAGCCAACAGCCGGCCGAGCGCTCCAGTGGTTCAACCAGGCGGGGCTTGATGCCGGATAGGATGAGGCCGTTTGCCCGCTCCACCTGGCCGTTTGACTGCGGATGGGCGACGGACGCTAAGTCCAGTCGGATGCCCTGCGTTGCGCAGAAATGGGCCAAGGCTCCCTTGGCAAAATTTATGCCATTGTCGGTGATGATGCTATGTGGTATGCCGTACCGAGTCGTAATGTCGGCGATGAAGGTTACTGCAGTCGGACCATTCAACTTCTTGATGGGTTTTGCTTCTATCCACTTGGTGAACTTGTCCACCGCGACAAGTAGGTGAGTTAGGCCGCCTCGTGCCGTCTTGAATGGTCCCACCATGTCCAAGCCCCAAACCGCAAAGGGCCAAGCGATGCAAATGGTCTTGAGCGCCAAAGCCGGCTGGAGCGGCTTGGAACGGAACATTTGGCACCCTTTGCAGTTTTGGACTAATTCCTTGGCCTCTTCTAGGGCAGTCGGCCAGAAGAAACCGTGTCGGAAGGCTTTGGCGACGAGTGCCCTTGAGGCCGCATGGTGGCCACACTCGCCTTCATGAATGTCTCTGAGAATCACTTGGCCTTGTTCTGCCTCGACACAGTGTTGGTAGACACTAGTGATGCTGCGCCTGACTAGCTCTCTGTTGACTATGGTATAGGCTGCCGCTCGGTGTTGCACTTGCCGAGCCAGGATTTCATCAGCTGGCAGCTCTCTGTTTACTAGGAACTTGAGGATGGGATGGGCCCATGAGGGTGCTGCTATTTCTTCGATTGCCACCATTGCGACTTGGACAAGGGCGGCTGGGCTGGGAGGTGGCGGGCTGGGATCCGCGGCCGCTTGCTAGATCGGTGAAGTCCCCGGGCCAAGTTCTGAAGTCTTCAGGCTGACTGTCGTAGTCCCCGGGCCGGGTTCTAAAGTCTTCAGGCTGACTGTCGCAGTCCTCGGGCCAGGTTCTGAAGTCCCCGGGCCGGCTTCGACTGCGGTATTTTTGGAGCCGTCTGTGAGGATTCTTGTGCCGTCTATTGGTGCTCTTGAGTCGGATCCGACTTCTTCGGGGGGAGCTAGCACAAAAATGGAGTCTGATTCTGGTGAAGGCTTGATAGACGGCTTGAGGAGGCGCTGAAGGGCGACGCCGGATGGTATTGCTTGACGGGTGGAGCCGACTCGTGCCAGGGCGTCTGCTTGGTCATTGTCATTTCTTGGAACGTGAAGGAATTCACACCCCTCGAAATATCCGCTGAGTTGCTGCACCAGGAAGCGATAGCTCGCCATATTTGCATCTTTGGCGTCCCAGTCGCCAGATGACTGCTGGACCACCAAATCGGAATTGCCGTAGCACAGGATCCGGCGGATGCCGAGTTCTTTGGCAAGCCGGAGCCCGTGGACGAGCGCCTCATACTCGGCGACGTTGTTGGAGGCGGCGAACTGGATATGCAGTGTGTATTTGAGCTTGTCGCCTTTGGGGGAGGTGAGGACGACGCCGGCTCCCAAGCCGGTGCGCATCTTGGAGCCATCGAAATGCATCCGCCAATGGGTGGAGTCGGGTGCTGGCGGCAGGTACTGGGTCTCGGCCCAGTCGACAAGGAAGTCGGCCAGTGCTTGTGACTTGATGGCGGTGCGGGGCTGGTAGTAGATGGTGTAGGGAGCCAGATCTATGGCCCACTTGGCTACTCGGCCTGAAGCATCACGGCTTCCAATGATCTCGGCCAGTGGAGCGGTGCAAACCACAGTGATTGGATGCTCTTGAAAGTAAGGCTTCAACTTCTTGGCGGCGAAATGCACGCCATAGCACATCTTCTGGTAGTGGGGGTAGTTCTGCTTGGAGTTCGACAGTACCTCGCTCAGGTAATATACCGGTCTCTAGATAGGGAGCGCCTTGCCTTCCTCCTTGCGTTCAACTACGATAACTGTGCTGACTACCCGACTGGTGGCGGCAATGTATAGGAGCATAGGCTCTTTGGGAGTCGGAGCCGCTAGCACAGGGGGAGTAGTCAACATCTTCTTCAATTCGAGAAATGCTTCGTCCGCCTTGTGGTTCCACTCAAAAAAGGTGGTCTTCATCAGTTGGTACAAGGGGAGAGCCTTCTCGCCCAGCCGACTGATGAATCGGTTGATGGACGCCAAGCAGCCAGTGAACTTCTGCACATCTAACAGTCGGTGGGGGACTTCCATAGTCTCGATGGCTTTGATCTTCACATGGTTGCACTCTATGCCGCGTTCGGAGACCAGGAAGCCGAGGAGCTGGCCGGCTGGTACTCCGAAAACGCACTTTTCTGGATTGAGCTTGATCTGGAATCGGCACAGATTCTCAAAGGTTTCTTGGAGATCTTCCAACAGTGTCCCACGCTTTTCTGTCTTCACCACCACATCATCCACGTAAACGTGGGCATTTCTGCCGAGTTGCCTGAGGAGACACTTCTGCATGCAACACTGAAAGGTGACGCCGGCATTCCTCAAGCCGAACGTCATAGTCAAGTAGCAGAAGGCTCCAAACGGCGTGATGAAGGCAGTCTTCAGTCTGTCTGCCGGGTTCAACTTGATTTGGTGATATCCTGAATATGCATCTAAGAAACTCAACAGCTCGCATCCGGCTGTGGAGTCTATCACCTGGTCAATTCTTGGCAGAGCAAATGGATCTTTGGGGCAAGCTTTGTTGAGGCTTGTGTAGTCGATACATATCCGCCACTGCTTGTTCTTCTTCAACAATAGGACCGGGTTCGCCAGCCATTCTGGAAAGAACACCTCCATAATGAAGCCGGTCGCTAGGATTCGGGCTATCTCTTCTCCAACAACTCTTCTTTTCTCTTCTGACAGGCGGCGCAAGGGCTACCTGACGGGTTTCACATCAGATCGGACATGTAACTTGTGCTCGGCGAATTCCGTCGGTACACCTGGCATGTCTTTAGGGGACCATGCAAAGATGTCTCGATTCTCATGGAGGAAATCGACGAGCTCGCCTTCCTATTTGCTGTCTAGGTTCGCACCTATGACAGCGTGCCTCTCCGGGTGCTCCGGGTCCAAAGGTATCCTCTTCGTTTCCTTAGCCGGCTTGAACGAACCCTCAGCTTCCGACTCCTTGGGGTCGGGCGACATCTCTGGCTGCTTGCCTGCCATCACCACTACCCGATCAAGGAGCCGCCTCTCAGCTGCGATGACCAGGGACTCGGCCAGCCGACTACTCTCGGCCGCGCAGGCGGACGACTTCCTGTAGTCGCCGACCACGGTCAGAATCCCCTTTGAACTTGGCATCTTCATCTTGAGGTAGGCGTAGTGGGGGACCACCATGAACTTGGCCAAAGCAAGTCGGCCAAGCAATGCTTGGTATGGGCTTTCAAGGTCCACCACTTCAAACCAGACTGGCTCTCGGCGAAAATGATCTTTGTCTCCGAAGAGGACGTCTATCTGGATCTTGCCGATTGGGGAGTAGGAAAGGCCAGGTACAATGCCGTGGAAAATAGTTCGGCTGCTTTGAAGTTGTTTCTGCTTGATTCCTAATTTCTCCATGGTATCCTTGTACAGGTGTTGATGCTGCTGCTTCCGTCTATCAACACCCACGAGAAGCGAGCGGCCCGCCTATCAGTGGCCAAGGTAGCGCTCAGAACCAAGGCGTAGGAGCCCAGATTCGGCATCACCTCTGGGTGGTCAGCTCTGCTCCAACTGATAGGCTTTTCGGACCAATGCATGAACTCCGGAGTCTCTGATGCTACTGCATTTACTTCATGCTGCTGCAACCGTCTGCTGCGCCAATCATCAGCCACACTGGTGAACACTACATAAGCTCCATGCTCTTCTGGGTATTCATCTTGCACGGCGCCGACTAGCCTGGCCGCCGACTGCTGGGGCGGCGGTGGAGGCGGCAGCCCAGCAGGCGGAGGAGGAAGGAGGCCGTCTCCCTTGGAAATCCTGGTGAGCCAGTGGCACTTTCGGGTGGTATGGTTTGACGGCTTCGCGCCGCTGTGGAACTTGCAGGGACCATCCAGAGTCTGCTCGTAAGAGAAGGCCGGCAACCAGTTGGACTTGCTGCCTTTCTGCCGCTTCGCTCTAGGCTGCCCCTCAGGCTATTGGTCTTCGACTGTCGCAACCTGCCAACTGCTGGAAGTCGACTGTGGGTCCTTGCGCTTGTGATCATTCTGCTGCTGTCGCCGACTGGTGTCTCCAGCCGGAGTTCTCGGAGCTTGAGGGGCCACTTTGCCAGTCACACTAACTTGGATTTCTGTCTTCATGGAGGAGTCGGCCGTGGCATACTTGTCGGCAATGACCAGCAACTTGTCGAGGGTCTCTGGCTCGTCACAGAGGAGTCTGTGCTTGAGGAGGGTGCCTTCTCTGCACCCGGCGGTGAAGTACTCGATAGCCTGCACCTCGTGCACGCCCTCGCAGGAGTTCTGAAGTTTGCCCCACCGCGTGAGGTAGTCGCGAGTCGATTCGTCTTGGCCTTGCACGCACAAGGAGAGTTGGCGTGGCTTGGGGGGTCGCTTGTACGTGCTGGTGAAGTTGCAGATGAAAGCCTCGGTGAAGTCGACCCAACTGTTGATGCTGCGGGGCTTCAAACTGTTCAACCATGTCCGGGTTGTACCCTGGAGCATGAGCGGAACGTACTTCATGGCAACGCGCTTGTTGCCGTTCGCTATGTTGACGGCCGTGGAGTAGTCAACTAGCCAATCTTTCGGCTTCACGGAGTCGGTGTACTTGGGCGTGTCTTGGGGGAGCGTGAACCCTTTGGGAAAGGGCTCGTCTCGAAAGCGGGGTCCGAAGCTGGGCGGGCCCAGCTCATCTTCTTCTTCCAGCACCAGGGATCGGTGGAGTCGGTCGATCCGGTGGCGGGCGTCGTTCTCTCCGACTCCCTGTCGATGGCCGAGGCGGTCGCCGAGAGTCGGATGCTCAACAGGCAGTGGGGAGACTCGTCTTTCTCTTCGTGGTGGGGGAGGCAGGTAGTCGCCCTGCCGCTCCACTGCTCTTGGGCGGCCGTCTTGGTCGTGCTCGATGGTGATGCGAGTCCGACTGTGGCTAACAGCCGGATCCTTCTCTTTTCTTCTGTGGACTCCGCCAGTCGGCGTCCGAGACGTTGCGCCTTGATCTCAGCGGGGAGGTAAGTCGTCATTTTGTCATTGCGGCGCCTCCGTGCGGCAGCCGACTTCATTCTGTGCGGCAGCCGCCTTGAGGAGTCGCTGGACTCGCTCGGTCATCAGGCAGCGCTCTTCGCCTTCGAAGTTGTTTAGCTCGTCTGCTGCCGCCTGGGTGGCGCGGATGTTCTCCACAGGCGTGGCGTACACGGGGCGATCGGCCCCGAACAGGTTGGCGATGGCTGCGCCGTGTTGTCGGACCGCGCCTAGGCGGCTAGGCCCAGTCGGGGCTGGCGAGCCGCCCACGGCGCGATCCATCTCGCGTTGGTAGGCCTCCGACAAGCGTCTCATGCTTGCCAGCTTCTTCGCGCCTTCGACGAGTTGAAGGCAGCGTGCCTCCAGCGTCTCGGCGTCAGCGTCCTCCAGAATGGGCGCCGTCAGGTCTCGCAGAGCCGCATCGAGTGGATCATGAGCTCCTTCGCCGGAGTGCTCGCCATGACTGATAACGAGCACCTCCGTGATGGCGCTTCCGCCGCTCCCCTCGCGAGGGAGCGGCTCGTCGTCGATCACCACGTTGGAGGGGAATGTGTCGAGCGACACGCTGTCGGAGTCGACCAGCATCGGGTCAGTGGAGCCTACGGACTCCAAGTCCACGACAGGCTCGCCGGCGACGTGGAGATGGTCGAGGAGGCCCGCGAGGAGGCTCTCGGGGCCGCCCGTGCCCGCATCGGATGCAGGCTCATCGGAGATGCTAACCTCGCCAAGAAGGTCAGCGAGGCAGCTCGCCGCGCAGGCGTCGTCGATGCTTTGCAGCGCGTCGGGGCAAGCGCCATCGGGCATGCCGGGCTGGCTACGCTCGCAGGGGAGGAAAAGGGTTCCCGCCCAGAGCAGGTCTCTGGACGACGGTGCACCTCGCCCCACGGTGGGCGCCAAATGTCGGGGGTTGGGTGCGACATATGCCAAAGGATGGCTTATCATGGTGGGAGCGAGTAGAACATCGCCGGTGCCAGGAAACGGGATGAGGCAAAGGCATGCACGCCGGTGAATCTTACCCAGCTTCGAGGCTCTCCGAGGAGATAACACCCATACTGCTGCTCTGCGGGGTCTCCGCATGATCACTAAGGCGTAGTGACTACAAAGTTGCTCCTAGAGCTGTGTTCAGGAGGTAGGAGGAGGCAAGGCTAGTCCTTTCCTTCCTATGTGATCTGGTCTAAGGCTAATGGATGCGAACCCTTTGCATGGGTGCCCCGGGGGGTTTATATAGGCCTACCCCCCGGGGGTACAATGGTAATCCGGCTGGGTGCGGGTCCTAGCCGTCTGTCTCATAGGCCGCCGTCTTCTCCGCCGACTGCTGGGGCCCGCCGACTTGCGGGCCCGCCGGTGAGTCCGGCACTGTAGCCGTGATTATGATGACGCAGGCTTGGTCACGGGGTCGTGGCAATAGTGCTGCCGTCTATCGAGTGATCACTGTTGTTACTTCCCGTCTCGTCTGGTTAATGGCGCGTGGGGCCCGTGGGAGGGGCTGGCCGACTCTGGGGGCCCGAGTCCCACAGGGCCGTCTTCGGGGCGTATCCGCCGTCTTTCATGCTCTCACTGACTGGCGGGTCCGCCATCTCCGAGCCGTACAGGTAGGTCATCGTGGCCACAGTGCGCCGCACACTATGGCTGAGGTCAGGGTAGGCATGGCAACAGTGCCGGGCCACGCCGGAGATCTCCATCGGTACGGCTCACTGTAACCATGCCGGCCCCTCGTAAGCGGGAGGTGACGGCCACGCCGTGGTCGTACCCTCCTCGCATATCATGATGAGAGTAGAGTCGTCGTCCAACTCTCCATAGCCGGCCCCTCCGGAAGTCGCCGGCCGTGAGTCGGCTTATCTTGGGGTGGCCATCTGAGACTCGGTTTATCTGGGAGTCGCCATCTGAGACTCGGTTTATCTGGGAGTCGCCTTTTGAGACTCGGCTTATCTCGGAGTCGCCGTCTGAGACTCGGCTTATCTGGGAGTCGCCGTCTGAGACTCGGCTTATCTGAGAGTCACCATCCGAGACTCGGCTTATCTGGGAGTCGCCATCTGAGACTTGGCTTATCTGGGAGTCGCCATCTGAGACTCGGCGTTGAGGGCCGCGGCCTGCCCCAATGCCTTGAAAGGTTCTGGGTCTTGGGTTAGCCTACCCGTGGCCCATTACTCCGACAGCGATGGCACCAGAATTATCACAATAAAGGTCCAACGGTTTCACCGAGGCTGGGAAAATACCAAGATCATCCAAAAAATGTCGGATCCAAACACCTTCCTTTGCACCTTCACAAGCCGCAATGTATTCGGCTTCTGTGGTAGAATCAGCCACCGTATCCTGCTTTGAACTCATCCAGTGCACTGCTCCTCCATTCAGGACTTACACGAATCTGGACTGTGATCGACAATCATCTCTGTCGGTTTGGAAACTAGCATCAACGTAACCCCTTACGACGAGCTCTTCCTCACCTCCATAAACTAGGAACATCTCTTTAGTCCTTTTCAGGTACTTCAAAATAGTCTTTACTGCTGCCCGGTGACTCTCACCTAGGTTGGCCTGGTATCTACTTGTTAGGCTTATTGCAAAAGCAACATTAGGCCTAGTACATATCATGGCATACATGATGGATCAGATTGCCGAGGCATACGGAATCCTACTCATCCTGCTTCGCTCATCAGATGTCGAAGGACTCTGAGTCTCGCTTAGCCTTATACCATGTGAGAGTGGCAAGAACCCTTTCTTCGCCTCACTCATGTTGAACCGCTTCAACACTTTATCTATGTACGTGCTTTGGCTTAAGCCGAGCAGCCTCCTCGATCTATCTCTATAGATCTTAATGCCTAAAATATACACTGCCTCACCAAGGTCTTTCATCGAAAACTTGCCATTCATTGACTCCTTGACCGAGTTCAGCATCGAAACATCGTTCCCGATCAGTAGTATGTCATCCACATACAAGATCAAAAACACTATTGAGCTCCCACTTAACTTCCTGTATAAACAAGAGTCCTCTTCGCTTTTGATGAAACCGAGACCAATGACGACCTCATCAAAACGAATGTTCCAACTCCGAGATGCTTGCTTCAACCCATAAATGGATCTCTTGAGCTTGCATACCTTACTAGTGCTAGTCGGATCAACAAAACCCTCGGGTTGTATCATATACACGTCCTCTGTTAAATTTCCGTGTAGGAAAGCCGTTTTGACATCCATCTGCCATATCTCGTAATCGAAATATGCAGCTATAGATAGTATGATCCTCACCGACTTTAGCATTGCTACTGGCGAGTAAGTCTCATCGTAGCCAATTCCTTGAACTTGTCCATAACCTTTAGCAACAAGCCGAGCTTTGTGGATCTGAACATTTCCATCCACATCGGTTTTCTTCTTAAAGACCCATTTGCAACCAATGGCAGTTATGCCAGGTGGCGGATCAACAAAGTCCCAGACCTGATTCTCATCCATGGACTTTAACTCGGATCTCATGGCCTCCAGCCATGCCTCAGAATCTGGGCTCACCATCGCTTCCGCTTACGTGGCCAGCTCGTCACTTTCTAGCAACAATACATCATGCACTCTGCGCAATCTTTCCGACCTCTGTGGTTCCGGTGTCGCTTCCACTACAGGTTCCCTGACTGACTCTGGTATGATCTCATCACCAGCCGAGCCGTCCCCGAGTGGTCCTCGAATTTCTTCGAGTCGAACCGTCCTCCCACTGGCCTCCCGACTGAGAAACTCTTTCTCAAGGAAAACCCTGCTCCGAGCAACAAACACTTTGTTCTCTTCCCGGTTGTAGAAGCTATATCCCAAGGTTTCCCTCGGATATCCCACGAATATGCATTTATCCGACTTGGGTGTAAGCTTGTTTGACATAAGTCGCTTGACAAATGCTTCACAACCCCAAATCTTTAGAAAAGACAAACTGGGACTCTTCCCGGTCCACATCTCATGTGGTGTCTTGTCTACGGATTTTGATGGTACCCTGTTAAGTGTGAAAGTTGTAGTTTCTAGAGCGTGTCCCCAAAATGACAAGGGTAAATCCGATTTGCTCATCATAGACCGGACCATGTACAACAAGGTCCTATTCCTCCGTTCCGACATGCCGTTTCTCTGTGGCGTACCCGGAGGTGTGAGCTGAGGTACTATACCTCGACTTTTCAGATGATCATCAAACTCCTGGCTCATGTACTCACCTCCATGATTAGATCGCAGAAGCTTTATAGTCTTGCCGAGCTGATTCTCAACCTCGTTTTGAAACTCTTTGAACTTTTCAAAAGTCTCCGACTTGTGCCTCATCAAATAGATATATTCATATCTACTCAAGTCGTCGGTAAAAGTCACGAAGTACTGATAGCCACCTCTGGCAGTTGTGCTCATTGGACCACACACATCACTACGTATAAGTTCCAACAGCTCGGATGCCCTCTCGCAACTCTTTGCGAAAGGAGACTTAGTCATCTTGCCAAGCAAGCATGATTCACATGTTTTGAATAACCCGAAGTCGAACGATGTTAGGATCCCATCATCATGGAGCTTCTTCATGCGTTTCAGACTAATGTGTCCAAGCCGGCAATGCCAGAAGTATGTCGGATTTATCTCATTAGGCTTATGCCTCTTGACATTCACGTTATAGACCGATTCCTGTTCTAGATTCAATATAAATAGCCCATTAATAATGGGTGCATAGCCGTGGAACATACCATTCAAAAATATTGAACAACCATTGTCCTTTAAATTGAATTCATAACCTTGACTCATCAAACATGAGGCAGAAATAATGTTTCGACTAAGTGCAGGAATGTAATAACAATTATTCAGTTCCATAATGAATCCAGAAGGAAGCTGGAGCTGCATCGTGCCGACCTCTAACGCAGCAACTCTTGCTTTGTTGTCGACCCTGATGTCAATCTCCCCTTGTGCCACACGCCTAGTTCTTACCAGCCCCTGCATCAAGTTGCAAATATGAACAACCGATCCGGTATCAAATACCCAAGAGCTACTAGGTATGTCAGCAAGGTAAATGTCTATAACATATGCAACAAGTGTACCTTTGCCTGAAGAAGCATTTCCGCCCTTCTTGCCATGCTCTGCAAGCCACTTGCTATAGTTCCTCTTCCAGTGACCGGTCTCCTTGCAGTGAAAGCAAACGGTCTTCGAGTCTGGTCCAGACTTTGGCGCAGCGGCGGAAGTTACCGTCTCCGTGCCCTTTGCCTTAGCCTTTTTCTTGGACCAACTCTTCTTGAACTTAGCCGATTTCTGCACCATCAACACTTGATGCGTGCCTTTCTTAATATCCTGCTTTGCCACCTTGAGCATCCCATGCAATTCAGTGAGCTTCTTATCCATGCCATGCATATGATAGTTCGAGATGAACTTCCCATAGCTGGGTGGAGAGAACCCAGAACAGCATCAGTAGCCAGCTCCTCTAAGAGCGGGAAGCCCAAACGATCCAAAGCTTGCACATATCCGATCGTCTTGATCACATGTGGGCTCAGTGGATCACCTTCCTTCAGGTTGCAATCCATCAAGGATTGCCAGACGCTGAACCTTTCGGTCCTAGCCTGTGTCTGAAACATGCTCTTGAGACTCTCGATCATATCGTAAGCCTCAACATTTTCGAAATGCTGTTGCAAATCGGGCTCCATACAAGCCAGCATCAGACAGCTGATCTCCGTTGATTCATCAACGAGTTTCTGGTAGGCATTCTTAGTTGTGGCATTAGCATTATCGGCAGGTTCCTCTGGAAGTGGATCCTCTAGAACATGTTCCTTTTTATCATGCTTGAGAACAATTCTCAGATTTCTATACCAGGTGGCAAAGTTTGTTCCATTCAGTTTATCCTTTTCCAGAATTGATTTCAATGCAAAGTTGGGTTGAGCAGGTGGTGCCATTGATCTACAATAGAAAATATGCAATCACTAAGCAATGTGTTTATGTAGAGTAATTCTAGCCTAAACAGAAATACTCCCACTGAAGTTGGCATCCCTCCGCAAACTCTTAGTGATTCAGGATCCAACTAGCGCATGCGACTAGTGAGCTTTAGCATCACTACTAGCCAACATACCTATCCGGTAAGCAACTCCTTGCTAATCGTATCTCTATACGACTCCTGTTGGTCGGGAAGGTATCCCATACCCCGGCTCCCAACCTTCTTTGCCACAAGTCCCCAAACCGTTTTGATAGCCTTCTCAAGTTAACCTGATGCAGTGCATGTCCGTGTCCAACACGAACCCTTCAGTTCAAGGACATCCGGCAGCACCCCAATTTTATGAGCCCACTACTAGACGTACTTGACGTGCGAAGGTGCAACATCGGGGATGGCAATTAGCTTGATATTGATGAGGGATCTTTCTACCATTCTAACATGCATAGAAACAAAGAAGCACAACAATCACAAATAAACACATATTGTGAAATAGTATGGATCCTTCATGGACGTTCTTCCAGGTCGGCTCCGACTCTGATGACCATCTAGGAACTCCATCTTATTTGTCACGCCGGGACGCGAAGCCACCAACCTGATCTCTATTATCCAACTACTACAACATGTAATGAATTTTACATAGAGATCACAAGTTGACACACATGTCGTTATATAATATAATGACAGCACTTTGGCTCCTGCCGGCTGACCAATATGACACGCAGGCCACGTATAAATTATACACATGCATCACATACACATAAGCCATACTATTCACATCAAACCAGAAAACAAGGTTATGCATAGAATCGCATTCTACCGGTTTGTGTGTCGGGTACGAAATACACGGCGCTACGCACATGCCCGGTGCGGGCAGCACCCGACGTTTTCGGAAATCACAGATCACATCTGAACTCCGTTCACACTGAATTTTCTGATCTGACCGATCTTATCGATCATCGCGGATCCAATTCGGATTTATGTTTCACTGTTAACCCTGATGGCGGATAAGCGACCGGTAGGGGTAGATCGTGTCACGACCTCATCGATCCCAATTTACAGAAAACATAGCCTCAATGATTCCCATGTGCAGTTCATCACATCAACCGTGCACATAGCCGATCTCTTCAAGGACAACAGATCTCATCTGCCGCCTCCACATATGCATACGATCTGAATCCAAATCCTATAGCAGAGGCTCTAATACCACTGTCGAGGTCTACGGTAGGGTGCGTAGACTGCAAATTAAAAATTTCCTACGCGCAGAACAACCAAGAACATGCTACAGGAGATGGATCACAGTCCGTTACCACTAGACGCGCGGTGCCGTGCAGCGGAAGAAGAGTTGGGGCAGCGCGTCCGCGTGGATCGTCTCCTCCTCATCCGATCTCCCTCGAACAGCCGGTCGTCCGATCCCACGTACAAGTTCGCCGGAGCGGCGCAAGTGCACGGCGGCGAGTGGAGGTTTCTATTCGCAACACATGCAAACCCTAGTCGTAGCGTCGAAGCGATCAACCAAATAAGTGCGCTGCACCTCCACCTTATATAGGCGTCCGTTGCGGGCTCAACACTTGGGCCTCGCACGGACCCTAGTGCCCAAAGTCTACTCGGTCACATTCCTAGTCCAGTTCGGATCACATCCGACCAGTGTCCTACGAACCGACCTCGTAGGTTCCTTCCCTTAAGCGCGCGACTCCTTAGGTTCAAGTCGGCTTCGTCACAGTTCGGATCACCTCCGACCTGCACAATTAGTAGCGGCCTCTAGCAAGGCGTGCCAACCACCAAGCAGACTATGA